>NC_141597.1:10832932-10962932 GCF_047967505.1 Dipteris shenzhenensis
TGTGAAGTTTTGGGTTGCAAAAGTAGTTGATGTGCAAAGATATGACTAAGGGAGAGCTACAACATTTACAACAGTATGGTATGAGCCAAAGGGCAGGAAGGAGAATATGGATAACAACACATTGTATACTAATTGTATAATGAAGGAGTGGGTCCCAAATGATGAAGCGGTTGCTCAAGTTTCGACGAAGACAATCATAGTGTCTTGGCATTCAAGGGAAAAGAAATCAAAGAAGCGCATGGGATATGAGGTAGAAGGAAAAATTAAAATACCACAGCAAACTATTTTGCATATACACGAATTTTTAACGATGCTCGCCATGGAGGAAGTAGAAGGAGACACTGCAAATGAAGAATGTCCATGATTAAAGCTTTGTATTGAAGTCCATTGAAGGATTTTATTTGGGTACTAGGCAAGAAGCCAATCCAAGACAATTATAATCAGAGTCAGCACCTCCTATGTCAAATGAGAGTCAAAATATGCACTGGATGTCAGCTAAGGGTCAAGGCTTGCCAAGACAATAGGGAGTTAATGCAGATGGCACCTGGCAAGGGACAATCACATTGAGCAATAAGACAATGGGGAGTCAATGCACCCAAGGGGCAAGGCTTGGCAAGACAACTCATGAGAGTTAATGCAGATGGCACATATATTTTGCAAGGGTCAAGGCTTGGCCAGACAATAGGGAGTTAATGCAGATGGCACCTGGCAGGGGACTATCGCATTGAGCAATAAGACAATGGGGAGTCAATGCACCCAAGGGGCAAGGCTTGGCAAGACAAGTGGGAGTCAAATTATGCAGATGGCACCTGGCAAGGGACTGTCGTGACATTGAGAAATAAGACAATGGGGAGTCAAATTATGCAGATGGCACGAAATGAGGCTCTTTAAGAGCAACAATTTAAATTGTAAACATATGTTCAATCTATATCATTTTGGATATAAAGACTCTAGCTGAGAGCAACGCCTCTCAATGCAATCATATAATTATAGCTATAATTGCTATTATACCTCTTTGGTTCAATACAAAACTTGGGTCTTATGGCATCATGTCTTTTTTCTATTTATTAAAAGTTTTAAAAATTTTGTGCATATTGCGACTGACAATGTTATTTTCATGAAATATTTAAGTCTCCTTTCATGGATTTATAAATTTATCACGTCAAGGAAAAACATCAAGGAAAAATATTAAAAATAATTAAATTAACAAATAACTTAGATATAGCTAGAATTTCTAATATAGGATTACTTCAAATTCTTGCATGTTGGTGCAAAAGTATAGATTAAAAAAACAATATTTTTATGTGAATATGATAGTGCCACAAAGTGAACTTTTGATTTGGGAAGAATATTTTCAGAAAGTAAAATTTTGATTTGGGAAGGATATTTTCACAAAGTAAAGTTTTCATTTGGGAAGGATTTTTGGGCTTCCATCCAAAAACAACAGAAAAAGTCCAAAATTAATGAAATAGGTGTTGTATGTGGGTGTGTTTTAGAATGTGTTCTTGTGTGTGTAATATCTTAGAATCTTTTAATAACATCCACAAAGTACAAATCGACCTAAGGTTGGTTTGAAAATGCAAAACGTGTCCTAGAATATGTTTGTGTTTATGTGTATGTGGTCATCAAATTGACCTAAGGTCAATCTGCAAAGCGTGACCATTGCATTCAACAATCTATTATATCACTCTCAAATTGAACCAAGGTCAATTTACAGTGAGTGCGGATGTGTCTTAGAATGTATTTGTGTCTATGGGTGTTTCTTAAAATGCGCTTATGTGTGTGAAGAGAATGGGAGAGAAGTAAGGAGTCTCACTTGCAGCTTTCTCACATACACAATGGGGGAATACACACAAAGGTGAAGGCTGAAAACAGTTCTCCTCTTCTTAGTTGTAAAAGCCAAAACAACTCTCTCTCTAAGTACAAAAGGAATAGGTGAATCGTATATGTGGGTCTCAAACAAAACTCAGCTAACCTAGGTGGCATACTAACTGAGCCACTAACTAGAGTACATAAAGATAGATGTCATCCAGCTATTATTCATGGGCGGTGTACCAACTGCATCTGCAGCTAACAAGTCAGCGACATAAATGCACAATGGTCACCCTGGCATATCACGAGTGGAGCTCGATATCTCAACACTCCCCCTCGATCTCAATCCCAATTCTTGCATACCAAGCAGGTCTCTAAACTTGCATAGCTTCTCTACACCCAATGCCTTCGTGAATATGTCAGCTACTTGATCCTCTGTGCTGACATAAATTAGATCAATAAAACCTACTAGAACCTTCTCCCGTACATAGTGATAATACACCTCAATGTGCTTTGTTCTAGCATGATAGACTGGGTTATTTGCCAAGTGTGTACTACTCATGTTGTCATAATAAATGATAATTGGCCCATTTGTAGACTGATGCATATCATAAAGTAGCTTACGCAACCAAGCTGCCTCATATGAAGCCATTGCTGCACCCCTGTACTCAGCCTCTGTGCTCGACAAGGCAACTGTAGGCTATTTCTTGCTGCTCCAAGTGACTGTAGCACTCCCAAAAGAGAACACATATCCATTGGTAGATCGTCTATCAGAAATACTACCAGCCCAATCAGCATCAGTGTATCCATGCAACTATATTTAAACCCCAGTCTCATAAAATAGTCCATACTACAATGTGGACTTCACATACCTTAGTATGCATCTAGCCGCATCCAAATGCGGTTTCCTTGGAGCTTGCATAAACTGACTTACCAACCCAACAACATAGCTCAAATCTGGCCTGGTAATAGTCATATAAATCAAACTTCCTACTATGCGTCTGTACATAGTAGGGTCTTCCAGAAGCTCACCTACATCTGTGCTCAACTTCACATTCTACTCTGAAGGAATTGAAATAGCTTATAGCCTGTCATCCCATGTTTGGACAACATGTCCAATCCATACTACCTCTACAAGAGTCATATCCCACTTGTGGATCTAATCAACTCAATGCCCAAGAAGTAACGCAGCTCTCCCAAATCCTTCATCTCAAACTTCTCCTTTAATAGCATTTTCACATAAAGGATATCTTCATCACTATCACGTGTGATGATCAAATCATCAATATAAATGACAAGCAGCATAATGCCTTTCTCTGTTTTTCTCACATAAAGTGAGAAATCTACCTTGGAAATCTGAAAGCCAATAGTGACAAGATATTGTCCTATCTTGTTAGACCATGATCTCGGTGCTTGCTGCAAGCCATATAGGGCTTTCTTCAACCTGCAAACAAACTCAGGATGAACAACATGAACATAACCTGGTGGTTGCTCCATATAGACCTCTTTTTGCAAATCACCATGCAAGAAAGCATTCTTTACATCCATTTGATGTAAAGACCATCCCTTTGATGCAGCCATAGCAATGACTGCTCTTACGGTTGCCATCCTTGCAACCAGATTGAATGTTTCTTCATAATCAATGCCATATGTTTGTGCATACCTCTTGACAACTAATCTTGCCTTGTATCTATTCACAAAACCATCTACATTGTGGTTCACCTTATAAACCCACTTGCAGCCAATTGCATTCTTGTCTTTAGGCAAAGGCACCAATTCCCATGTAGCATTTGCTTCCAAGGCATCCATTTCTTCATCCATGGCTTTCTCCCATTTTTCTTTTCCCATGGCTTGCTCAAAAGAAGTGGGTTCTGGTTCATCACTATTTGCATTGCTTTGAGGAGATCCTCCTGATCTCAATCTGCCTATCCATGGCAAAGTATGTGAACCATTGCTAGAGGATACTACAAGTCCACTAATATCTTGTGATTGCTACTGTGAATTCTGTGCATCTACATCATCAATCACATTTACTGGTTTATACCAGCTGCTCATCTCATAAAAAACAACATCTCAACTTATTGTAAACTTACGAGTAGAAGGGTTATAGCATCTATACCCTTTTTGCTGTAGAGAATAACCAATAAAGATGCACTTCTCAACTTTTGGATCCAACTTGGTTCTCAACTCATCTAGCACATGAACATAGGCAATGCAACCATAAACTTTCAAATGAGAAATATCTGGTTTCCTACTAGTATACCCCTCCTCTGGTGTCATGCCATGTATTGCTACAGTGGGAGTCCTATTTATTATGTAGACTGCTGTAGAAACTGCTTCAGCCCAATAATAATCTAGCAAGTCTTTTTCATTGAGCATGGCACAAAATACCTCTCCAATATGCCTGTTTTTCGTTTTTACAAGTCCATTTTGCTATGGGGTATGACTGCATGAATATTGTTGCTTTATGCCATGCTCTTGTAGGAACCTTACAAACTCATTTGAGAGTACTCTCCCCCTCCATTTGACCTTAGGCATTTTATTTTTAGGCTTGTTTCTTTCTCAACCATAGCTTTACAAGCTTTGAAATGCCCAAACACTTCACTTTTCTTTTTCATAAAATACACCCAAGCTTTTCTACTATAGTCATCAATAAAAGTGATAAAATAATGACAGCCTCTAATAGATGCAGCTTTAGTAGTCCACACATCAGAGTGGATTAATTCCAATGGCCTCTTCCTCTCTTGAACATGTCTAGGAAATGGTTTCCTTGCCTGTTTTCGAAATTGACAGGCTTCACATACCTTATGCATTTTTGCAACCTTGAACTTAGGCAATCCTGCAACAATATTTTTGGGCCTACATTGATTTAAGTCACTGTACATTAACATGACCAATGCGTTTATGCCAGATATCAATATTTGCAACTACATCGGTCCCATGTGCAAACATTGCTGCACTCAATTTAGGCATGTCCGCATCCAACGTAAACATCCTCCCCTTCTTCTTCTCTTTTGCTATCAAACGACCTTTATTTTTCATATCCTCAACAAAGCATCCATGAGGATTAAATCTGACCTGCAAGCCCTGCTCAACCATTTGACCAATAGAAACCAAGTTCTTGGTGATATTCGGGACATGAAATACATCAGACAGGTATTTCTTTCTCCTGTGTTGCATAGACAAAGGAATTTTACCAATCTACACAATAGGATGTGCAGTATCATCACCAGTGTCCACAAATCCTAGTCTTTCCATTTTCCTTGCATCCTGCATCCATTCTGCATGACCTATCATGTGGTTTGATGCACTTGAGTCAACATACCACACATCATTGCTTTCTTTTGCACTTGTCAAAGAATTGGTCATGTGTTGCACCATAAATAGATGCTCATTTCTATCATCACTCTGTCTACTAGAGGATGCATAATTGCCTTGCTGCAATTTTCTACTCATGATGTCATTCTGGTTTTTATAGCAGTCTTTAACCATATGATCCATTTTACCATAGTAGTAGCATTCAACATTGCTATTTTCATTTTGGCCTCTCTGCCATCCACCACGACCTCTTTGGCTCCCCTTTCCTCTAAAGCTACCACGTCCTGCTCCATACGACTAGTTTTCTTGAATTTGCTGCATATTCTAATTTCTACCATGGCCTCCAGATCGGCCTGCTCTACCTCTAACTCTACCTCTTCTAGCATTTGAGTAGAACACAATTTCTTTTGAATTTCCTCCTGAAGAAGATGCACCACCATTTCTCTACTCTTCAGAAATTAGAAGAGCAATCAACTCCTAAAAGTCAGGAAAATTCTCATGGACGGCAATGGATGTATGGAATTGTGCATAATCCTTTCCTAAACCATTCAAGGTCACAGAAACTAAATCATTATCTTCCACTAGCAACCCACTAGAAGCAAGTGCATATGCAATCTTCTTCACCTTCATGTGGTAGTCATTGATGCTCATATTTTCTCTCTACACATTATGTAACTCCTCCTTGAGCTGCATTTTCCTAGCTTGCGTATTTGTGCTGTACATTTTTGTCAAAGTATCCCATGCCTCCTTCGGCATGCCTGCATGCTGAATATGCACAATCATAGAATCTGAAATATTGATAGATAGCCAGTACATAACTTTTTTGGCTCTCTCATGCTAGCCTTTAAATTCCTGCAACTCCTGTTGATTGGGAACATTAGGAATAATTGGTTCTTGTTCAGCTCCAATAATGAACTCCCAATAGCCTTTTCCCTTAAGGAAATTTGTCATTCTAAACTTCCATGCTTGGAAGTTGTTCTTGTCAAGCTTTTTAGTGACTATCTGTGAAAGAGCATCAGATGCCATTATAGAACACTGCAAAAATATTCTGTCACTGCAAAAAACACAACTTCTGCCTCACAAGAGCAAATCTGCAAAACTGACGAAAGTGGTATTTGACCACACAGTCACTTCCTAGTGATGATTTTGCATCAACAGGCAATAAGAATGATTTTGTCACTCCCAATATCTCTGCACACAGGCATACGATGCAATATCTACGGCAACTTTTCACCAACTTGTGGAATAGTGGTCGCACAGCAAAAATAGGGCACTTCTCTGAGTGCCTGCGAAAAACTTCTGCCACCAAAACAGGCCCCAAAATGGCCTCGAATCAAAAAAATAATGTCTCCCATAGCCCTCTCACCACACCGCGAAGGGCGTCCCAATGTGAGACAGTGCACTCTTGCACTTTCCAGCTGTGCTACCTACAAAGATTTTCTCCCAAACTCGAAAAAGGGAAGCAACACTGATCCTCTTACCAAGACACCACGAACTTGGTTTGCTTTCTTGAGCTCCTTACCATGAACCGAGCTCTGATATCATGTGAAGAGAGTGGGAGAGAAGTAAGAATCTCACTTGCAACTTTCTCACATACACAATGGGGGAATACACACAAGGGTGGAGGCTAAAAACAGTTTTCCTCTTCTTAGTTGTGAAAGCCAAAAGAACTCTCTCTCTAAGTACAAAAGGAATAGGTGAACCCTATATGTGGGTCTCAAACCAAACTCAGCTAACCTAGGTGGCATACTAACTGAGCCACTAACTAGAATACATAAAGATAGTTGTCATCCAGCTATTAACAAGTCGGTGACATAAATGCATAACGGTCACTGTGGCATATCACGAGTGGAGCTCGATATCTCAACAATGTGTGTGTGAGAGTAATCATCCACATAGATATGTGTGACTGATCATGAAATCAACCTAAGGTCGATTTGCAAAGCGTGGCCATTGTGTTCACAAGCTAGCTATCATTTCTCAAATCGACCAAGGTCAATTTGCAATGTTTATGGGAGTGTCTTAAAATGTGTGTGTGTGTCTCTCTCTCTTAGAATCTATTTCTTAAATCAACCCAAGGTCAAATTTCAGTCTGTGTAAGTTTGTCTTAGAATGCATTTTTGTGTGTTTGTGTGTGTGTGGGTGTGTGAGGGATCATTCATGTAGATGTGGAAGTGATCATCAAATCAACCTAAGGTCCAAGAAGGCCTGTCCTTTGTTTTTATCACCCTATGCTATCACTTGTCAAATAGACCCAAGGTCGATTTGCAAGACCTGGCCATTATGTTCAACATTCTATGCTATCACTACTCAAATCAACCCAAGGTCGATTTACAAGGCCTGGCCATTATGTTCAACACCCTAGGCTATCACTTCTCAAATCGACCCAAGGTCAATTTGCAATGTGTATGGGTGTGTCTTAGAATGTGTTTATGTGTGTAATGTCTTAGAATTTGTTTGTGTGTGTCTGTGTGTGCATGCACGTGCATGTGATCACCAACATCCAAGAGGTGCAAATAAAAAGCTCAAACATGTTCTGAATGTCTTTGTGTTATGTGAGGGTCATCATCAAATTGACCTGAGGTTGATTTGCAAAGACTGGACATTGTGGTCAGTAGCCTATGCTATCATTTCTCAAATCGATCCAAGGTTGATTTGCAATGGTCATGCTTGTACTATATGGAAACGTGTTTGAGTGATGATAATGTGTTTTCAAATATTTAATATCTACCAAAGGTCAATTTGTAATTGAAAGATGTGATGTTTAGGAGTATCTATGAAATAATGGTGTTGATAAAAATATGTATTTTGGGTTTGAAATTGACCATTAATACATCAAAAATGTGGTGTAATATGATGTGGGAGTAAGCAAAGCTAATGCTTATGCGAACATGTTTCTAGAGTTTTAAAATCGACCCAAGGTCGATTTTAAATGGGAAGATGTCTATGTTCATAATGAGGACATGTCTTTAGCATTTTGAACTCATGCTTTGAAATGCTTTACACTTCACTCCAAATTTACATGTCATTATAAATATTTAAATTGCTACATTAAAGGTATTTCTTACTCACTTTTCTTCTATAATTAGATAAATAGTGAAATATATCACATTCTAAGAAAAATATACATAAAGGGTGAGAAATACTGTAATTAAATGTCCAATACATACATTAGGGAGGATGCAAGAACCTAATTTAGATTGAAAACTAGCAAAAGCGATCTTTTCTTAATAAAAGTATAATGGAAAAAGTTTCATAACATGTAATTTTATTTCTTACCTAATTGAGAAAATACTACAATCCTATCCCTTAGAAATCATTTTATTCTATAATAATATACAACGATGAACTATTGCTAATAAATGGCTACCCTTCTAATGTTATTACCTTTGTGAAAGAGTGATTCCATAGTCATGCATTTTCTTTGGAGTTTCTAACAATTGGAGAATAATAAATATTAAACTAGGAGAATTCCTTATCCCAAACCAATATTTTTTAAAATGAGAAAATACCAAATTAAACTCAAATTAAAAAAAATTAATTTGAAGTCCGAATTTGAAATTTGAATTTGTATGTTTACCTTATGTATAGAAATTTGAATCCATATGTGAATCCGTATAGAAATTTGTGTTGTCCTTTGTTGAATGCTAATCTCTCCCCCATCTCCGCATCGACAAAAATGAATCACACCTCAGCATTGAGATCGTTAGATCTTCCTTCACATTCAAAGATTTTTGCTCTTCCATGATCCAACTTGTATCGCATCAGCTTGTGAAATTGAATCCCTCATGAATCAGACAGATAGAGAAAGGATAGGATGTGCAAAGAAGAATCACACATTGTTTCCACTTGTTTCCATCGCTGCAAGCTTGATTTCATGTAGATTTTCCCTTTCAGATGCTTTGCTGAGACGAATTCCTATGGGTTGAGCATCGACGTTCCGCCTGCTTCAGCTCCAGAGATTTTATAACGGTGCCACAGATGCTTGCTTGATAGCATTTATTTTCTCCTATGGATAGATTCAATGGCCCCTTCCTCCTCCTTCCATGCTCCATTTGAGCTCCGACTGCTTGACCACTTAGTGCAAGGACCAACACTCTTACCACTACAAAATTTAGCAAATGGTGATACTCAATATGTTGAATATGTTCTAATACTGAAATTGCATATCCATCATAATTGCGTTGCAAAACCATGTACATTCTACCAAAACCACCTTACCCTCCATTATGACCCCTCCACATAGGATTGTATTAGGAGAACTAAGATTTCATTAATCCATTCCTTACAAGGTCCTTTTGAGACCCCCATTCTCCCCTAATGCTTAGCATCTCAGAGAATATGATAGTACTAAATAGGTACCAAAATAGTACTAAATAGTATTGAGTAGCATATGGTAGTGGTACATAGCATCTGAGAGTATGATAATAGTACCTAGAGAGTAGTAAATAGTATTGAGTAGCATATGATAGTGGTACATATCATCTAAAAGTATGAAAATAGAACCTAGAGAGTACTAAATTATAGTACTGAGTAGCATATGACAATGGTACATAGCATCTAGAAGTATGACAACAATACTAAATAGCATATCATAGTGGTCAGTAGAACCTTAATAGTGTTAAATAGCACTAAACAGAATTAGCATATGACAGTCATACTTAGCATCTGAGAGTGGTACACAACAAGACAAAGCATCCATAGACATGCACATAGACACGTTTACTGAACTAAAAAAAAACTTATGAGCATGTCTATTTGCACATCTATTTGCATGTCTAGAGATCCATGTCTAACGGTGCATCTATATAGCAGATAAACGTGCGTATAGATGCGCATATGGACACGTAAATAGACACTCTGCTAAAAAATTTAAAAAATAGATAGATGCATCATTAAATGCATGTATGAATGCATTTATAAACGGTCTTATAGACGCTTTTATAGACGTGCAAATAGATGCTACCCGAATAGACAGACACATATATAGATGCGTTTATAGGTGCACTGAGAGACGTGCTACATAATATTTTTTAAATTTACAGAATGCTGTGTATGTTGTGTATGCTATGTAGTTACAGGAATCCCATTTCCACATTGTGTAATTCAATTCTTACAGCCAACCACATTTTAATTAGCACTCTTGTAAGCACATCTATAGCTGACAATTACAATTCCAAATAAAACATTACAACTCCAAAACATTTAGTTCACAAGGCATTAATTGATAGAACGTTGCACAAGAAAATTAAAAGCTCAAAAAGTGCTTGTATGTACATATAGCATGAAGCTAAGCCACGTCATGTGACTTCAAGTACAAAAAATAAGAGGAGTGTATATACAAGAGGCACAAAGCTAAGGCAGTGGCTTTAAGTACAAAAAAGAGTAGCTAGCACTACTTCTATGACTAATCTAAGTTCTCCATGTCCTCGCTCCCTTCCACACTCCCTTCTGTGCTCCCTTTTGCACTCCCTTCTTCGCCTCCTTCCCCGTCTTCTTCCTCATCTTCTTGTGCAGGGGCCTGTAAACAAGGTACAACATATATCAATGTATGAAAAATCAAATCTTTACTTATAATATTGACATTATTTAATTACTTTCAAATACCTCGGGGGCCTTTCCAGTAGCCCGGATATACTGCTCCTTAGTAATCAACCCATCATGATAGAAGTGCTTCCATGTATCTCCTCTCCGATGGTGGTGGTGGTAGGCTATCTCGATAGGAGTAGGGTATCTACCCATGATATCAAGCGGCAAGACGACACAATTTGCAGAGGGTTTAGTACAAAGAAACAACCTAACACCTATTTCATTAATTTTGGACTGGTGAACTGTCCAAATTCATTTTGTGAGATAATTTTGGATAAAACATTAAAAAAAAAGAGGCTCTTATAAAACAAAACATTGAGTCAAAAAGGAAGATTTTAAAAGATCAAATTAGAAAAAATGACGTGAGATGTTATTAAAACTATAGTACATTAAAAATAGAGGACATCACATTGTTAAAAGAGACAAAAAGTAAGATTTTAAAAAATCAAATTAGAAAAAATGGCGTGACATGTTATTAAAACTAGAGTACATTTAAAAAAGAGCACATCACATTTGTAGAAGAAGTAGATCATATAAGTCAAAGCCATATGGTGTCAAAAAACACCTTACATCACAGCCCTAGAAGTCTATCTCATCTTGGTCTCTCTTATCTTTTCAATAACCCAAAGTCTAGAAGATCTCATCATTGGTCTCTCAAAACTAGAGTACATTTAAAAGAGAGCACATCACATTTGTATAAGAAGTAGATCATATAACTCAAAGCCATATGGTGTCAAAAAACACCTTACATTAGCTCCTAGAAGATCTCATCTTGGTCTCTCTTACCTTCTTAATCACCCAAAGTCTAGAAGATCTTATCATTGGTCTCTCTTATCTTCTCAATAACCCAATCTTTCACTGCCTCCACATCTGTATCCTCAACATAATTACATGCAAAGAAGTAATTTAAGTAGTCACAAATTGTTTCTTTATAATTTCTCTATGAGGCTGTTATTGTTCTCTCAGCATCCGTATCAAATCACCCATGACGAGAGCTGCGATAACAAAGGTTACTTAAGAAGTCTAAGAGATCTTATTGTGCTTTTATAATATGTCTTAGAAGTCTTTTGCTCTATGCTATCTTGACAGTCTCCTCCCTCTCTGCATGCCTTTGTGCATCAAATTCCTCTCTCTCCATCTGTGTCAAAGGAGAACCTTGTCGAATTCTGGCCTCTCTCTGTGCTCCTTGGTCAGCAATCCATTCTTTGAGACTGTTAATTCCTAACTCCATGTCTTCAACAATGCCAAGGACATCCATGGGTGGGGAGATGATAAAGAAAGGGAGATGGACTAGGATGGAAGAAAGAAGAGAGTGTTTGTGGAAGGACTAGGATGGAAGAATACAAGTTAATGAGAAGCACTAGGATGGATTAAAGAAGAGAGTGTTTGTGGGGAAGAACTAGGATAGAAGAATACAAGTTACTAGGATGGATGAAAGAAGAGAGTGTTTGTGGAAGGACTAGGATAGAAGAATACAAGTTACTGAGAAGGACTAGGATGTAAGAAATAAGAGAGTGTTTGTGGAAGGACTAGGATGGAAGAATACAAGTGCACTAAGGCACGATGTGTTTGCTATGATAAGGATAAGGGTTGGAATAAAGTGAGAGAAGCATTGGGAATGCTCTACTTTAAGTGAGTGGAGACTGTCCAACTGAATAAAATTTCGTAGAGCATTGGGAATGCTGTACTTTAAGTGAGTGGAGCATTGGGAATTGATACTTTCGAGTGAAATATATTACAAGTGTGTGTGAGAGAGAGAGTGATAGAAAGTGAGGAAAGACGTAAAGTAAAAGACGAATAGTACACATTAATCAGAAGGACTAGGATGTAAGAAATAAGAGAGTGTCTTAATGGGATAGAAAGTGAGGGAAGACGTAAAGTGAAAGACGAATACAAGTTAATCAGAAGGACTAGGATGTAAGAAATAAGAGAGTGTTTGTGGAAGGACTAGGATGGAAGAATACAAGTGCACTAAGACACGATGTGTTCGCTATGATAAGGGTTGGAATAAAGTGAGAGAACCATTGGGAATGCTCTACTTTAAGTGAGTGGACACTGTCCAACTAAATAAAATTTTGCAGAGCATTGGGAATGCTATACTTTAAGTGAGTGGAGCATTGGGAATTGATACTTTGGAGTGAAATATATTACAAATATTACATCATCACATATTCATATCAAAATTCTCATCACACAAGGTTATATTTCCAAATAATCACATCATCACACATTCATATCATAATATTGTGTGCATGAAATAAATATATAAATATCATGACTAAATGCCACTTAAGTAATAAGTCACAAATTGGTGTATAATAAACAAAAACTACATCATGATTCATACATTGCAACAAATAAACATCAACCATAATATTCATGGAATAAATGACATCATGAGAATATGCTCCTCATGCATATATACAAACACAACATCATACATGCATCACAACTCTTTTGATGCTTCTAGTGGAGACTATGGCAACTTTTCTGTTGCTTCTAATGGAGGCTGTGGTGCTCGAGATGTACACTCAGTCTCTACTTCTTCTGTAGTATGTAGTGCTTTCGAAGTGGACTCAGTATCCTCTTCCTTAAATGCACGCGGAGGCTATGACAACTCTTCTAATGCTTCCAGTGGAGGCTGTGGTGCTGTAGGTGTACACTGAGTCTCTACTTCTTCTATAGTATGTAGTGTTTTCACAATAGACTCAGTCTCCTCTTCCTTAAATGCAAGATTTGATATTGCTTCAGTTGCACGTTGTATTCTAATGGTAGCAATTAGGTCTCGAATGATTTCAGCCCTAAACAATTGTATATCCTCCGCTGAATATTTGAGCTCCAAAGAGTCTTCTGATGAGACCTATGGCTTAAGTGAGAAAATTTCTTTGAGAATCAACATGCAGTTATAGGCAACTCTCCACCCACAACTATGCCCATCTTCCTGCTCTACTACTAAACGCTTTTGGAAGTCTAGTGAGTCTCTGTACTATCCTATTTCTCTGATAGCAGATACCAACTTCTCAACTGACCTGCTCATCATGACATATTAAATAAACTTGGTGTGTCTATTACATAAGGTACATAATATAGAAGTAACAATAGATTAATAGAATACTTATGTTTGCACTGAGCCATGAAAGCCTGCAATCGAGTTGACAAACCAATAATAGTTGTCTTCAAGGTCCCAAACCACTAGACTCCAATGTTCCCTACACGAATAATTAAGAACCATTATTATTTAACACAATGTTGCCAGTATAAGATGAAAATAAAGGTTGCCATGATACTTACATCTCGTGATATGCCATAAATAGGACTCGCACGCCATGTAAATGTAAAGTCTATAACCATTTACAAACATCGGCTATCGTCTTTCTGCTATCGCTAAGTATAGGAGAAAGGAGAGAATCCAACATATACACGTGCTTTTGTACGGCTCTACAAAATCGTGAGATAACTATACTGCACCAACAAATAAATGAATATTAGCTTATTAGATTTAATCAAAATATTGAATTATCAAGTAGAGAAAAAGTTTGTATCAAACCTGAGAATGGCCATCATAACGTTGTTATTGACCTCATTTGAAGCTCTAGAGAGGATTGAAATTTCCTCTTCACCAAATTCAAGATACTGAGGTCTATGTTGAATCATAACCCTAACATTAAAAGAGCTTCCCAATTCTTCCAATGAAGCCATGTTTGTAGAGTTGAGGTCTTCTATCCCCTTTGACTCTTTGATGGCATTCATTTCGCACTCCTCTGAGCCATTATCTATTTGACTTGTGGGAGTGTCCATAATGTTGCCCTTAATGATTGCTCGAATGGTACATGTTATAAATGCATAGAGATGCAAGTCCGTATATGTTGACAGTGTGGTGTCATTTTGTATCTCAAAAATTTGACCAAGTAATTGTAGCCCATCCTCCATCCACAATTATAGATGTGGCTCTCCTCTTGATGTGATACCTAACATGTTATATACTCTATTTGTTGTGCCAAGTCATGTTGCCGCATTACTGTGTCGATAGCACCTACCAGCCAATCTACACATCAAAACATATAACAACAGTGAATATGTGCATTGCATATCAATCTACATGTCAAGAAGTGACAACAAGTGTAGTCTATACTTACTCTAACATAGTGCCATGGATGGATGTCATTGAGTTGGCAAAGAAGCACTTCTTAGCGAAGATGTCTATGACCACCAAACTCCAATGCGAGCTGCATTATCAATAAAGAATAATTATTGTGTTTGAGACATTTGAATTCTACTTGGTCTTGTTGCTCTCTCATTGTTCTGATAGCAGATACTAGCCAATATGCAGCACTGTCCATCATGACATATTAAATATATTAATATGTCATGATCATAAGATACAAAATAAGAAAGTAACAAAAATATTAAGAGAATAATTACCTTGGGGAGTTGGCATGATAGCCTTCCATTGAATTCATAAACCACAAATGGTTGACTTCAAGGTCCCAAGTGATCAGACTCCAATGTTAGCTACACGACTAGATTAAAAATGATTATTGTTTTACACAAACTTGCCAAAGAAATAGTAAAAATAAGGTTGGAGTTGATACTTACTCCTCATGATAAGGCATAAAGATGACTCGCACCCCATCTAAATTCAAAGGGCTTAATCAGGTATAAACATCTTCTATAGTCTTTTGAGGAGAGCTAAGAATAGAAGAAAGGAGAGCATCGAGCATGTAGACACAATTCTACACTGCACTAGGAAGATGAGAAATAACTACACTGCACCAAGAAATAAACAAACGTTAGCTCATAGAATTGATTTGCATTCTGCACTAGGAAACTGAGATATAACTACACTGTAAACAAATAAACAAATGTTAGATCATTGAAGTAGCAACAAATAAACAAACGTTACTTGAGAATGGCCAGGATAACATTGTCATTAACCTCTTTTAAAGGATTGGAGAGGATTAAAACCTCCTCTCTACCAAAGCTTAAATACTGAGGTTCTCATTTCAAAATGATCCTAACTTCAAATGAGCTTTCCATTTTATCCAATGCAGCTAAATTTGCAGAATGGGTCTCTGTCATAGCTTGTATTCTATGTTTGTGGTTATTTTGCTTTTCCATGGTGTCTTTAAAGCTCTTACGCTCATGGGATTCTTCAATCAAATTTAGAGGTGGTTGCATTGCTGAAGTAGAAGGGAGTGCCTCCATATTGACTTCATCCATTTCTTCTCCCTCTATTGCCTATAAACAAATATGAGAGATTAGATTCATTATCTTTAAATTTAAATCTTATTTAAAAAATTGTATTTAGTTGAGAAATAGAGAGTTCATACCACTAAGTATTGTTGTAGTGGCCTTTTTACATAACCCTGCGAGCCATAATTATCAAAGAAGGCATCATTATCTTTCTCTTCATCCACCAACCTCTCTCTGAACGGGTCATGTAAGTCCATCTTTTCATCATCATCAACTGGGACATTATGATATTCAAGGTCATCATCCATGTCATCAGTCTCCTTGTGCTCTACCTCTTTTTCATAGCCTGTGGTTAGATCTACTTGAAGCTAAAAATAGGCCATGAAATGCTTGTTTTCAATAATACTTGTGGAGTTGCCTTTTTTGAGGAGATCCTTAAATAAATATCCCATCCTGCACAAGGTGACCTCCCAACTTGCTGGTAGCAAATTCTCCACCATGGTAAGCAAGAGACTCCCACTTTTTGTAGGACTTCCATAGTTGTTTTTTTCATAATGTATGGACCTGGGAATATCTTGCTCTTCTAGCATCAATCTCAAATTATTTGAATTCCCTCTTATGTTCTTTTGTAAGGAGTGATCAGGGTTGGGACTCCGCATACACAAGAAGAAGGATTCAAGAGATTGAATCGCTATGCCACATTCTCTCTTGCCTCTCTTTGCTGCATAAACACCACTATAGATCTTCAAATCTGATGAATATGCTCGCTCTAGAGTAACCTGCATGGCTTCTTTGTCTTTTTTATCAACAAAAATGACAATGTTGCAAATTGCCACTTTGCTAATGGTGGTATATATTATTCTATCACTTTGCTAACGGTGGTATATACTATTCTATCAATGAAGTTATGGATATAATCGCTAGAAACTTTATTGATGAGGAATAGTTGTGGCTTGTCCCATGCTGACTCATTCTTGATGAAGTCATCTTTTGAAACTCCCCTGAAGTTCACAAGCTTTCTAGACTCTGACGTAACCTCTACATTGAATTGAAAGCTTTGTTGCATATCTGTCGGCATCCTTATCTCGCTGATTAATCTTTCACATATGCAACCACCTATTGTGGGATTTCTTTTCTCATGTAAGAGGTTACTATTTCTGACCCATCTTCATCCTTTTTAATCCACCTGCTTGCCCATAGCTTTACCTTGGGTGTTGACAAAGAAGCTATATGCTTGACTACATTATAGTCAATGTTACAGTGACTAAGTGGGATTTATTTCTCTGACAGCAAATACTTTATGGCACTATGCACTGCATCACGCCTCACCTGTACATTGATGCATTCTTCCATGCAGTGGTCTTTGTATTTCTTTCCAAAAAACCATTCTTTCTTTAAAAGTTTTTGTGCTGCCATGGATGCATACTTGTTAGGTAAGTACTTTATAGGCCTCCACATCCTTGCCATCAACTCCTTATCCATTACCTTTGACTTTTCAGAGACAAACAAAGGAGCTTCATAGGTGAACTCTCCACGCTCACAAGCAATGCATGCTTCAAGCATCTCATTGAACACTTCAACAGGACGAAATATGATAGAAGTGTAGTCATCATATTTGTCTCCCACCACCTTGAGGCTTGTCATATTTTCTTCTTGCTCTTGAGTGCCCCTAGGCACAACTGCATTCAAAGAAGTATAGAAGCTTGTGAGTGTGTCGGCATCTGCTTTTGTGACCTTTCGCTTCAAATCAGGATTTGGAGAACCAAATGTTGTCCATACAACCCTTGCCTTCTGTAAGACCTCTGATGTTTAGGATATCTTACGCTTTCCATGGACATAATGATTAAGTCTTTCGAACTCAATCAAATACTTGATCCCATGCTTGAATATACAGATTGTTGCAGGATAATAATGGAATGAAGTTATCTTTGCAAATTATTCTAAAGTGAGTCTTTCGACCTCCTTTGCTTCTTTGGCGATTTGATAACAAGCATAAGCCCAATGTTGACCATCAATGGGTTGGAATCTGCAATGAAGGAGGAATTCCTTCTTTGCTTCCTTTAACATATTCTCACCTTGTGCCTCTTGGCCTTGTTCATGTGGAATATTTTTAAGAGTGTCTTTAAAGAATCGACTGAAGGTTTCCTCGAAATGTGTAGGCCCTGTAAATGTTATTTGATCCAAAAAGCTATTTTTGATTGGACAAAATATTATTGGATGCAGGACCACGTTGCTTGCCACAGGTTTCTTTCCATCTCTCAAAGCCTCGTATATTTGCAGTGCATAGGATATATCAAGGTTTCGGCTATTAGTAAAGACAGCTGTAGCTTCCACATCTTTGGCATTCACAAACCACATCCTTTGACCCCAGATATATCCCACATCATCATCTATTACTACTTCATGAAGATGCAGATTGAGATTTTTGATTGATGTGAGTTCATCCTGATCATCTTCAGCCTCATGTTCTGAGTCTTCTTCATCTTTCTCTTCTTTTAACTGTTTTTCATCCACATGATCTTTCTCTACAGTGGGATGATGCCTTTTTTTACTGCTTGGAACCGTGGCTCTTGCAGTAGTAACCTTTTGCATTTCACGTCGTGGTTTGCTAGCAAGAGCTTCTAGCATAACTGCAGTGGATTGACTTTCATCTTCTAAAATTTTTTTAAATTCCCGTGCACTCAAGGCTTGTGTTTCATCATCCTTAGTGACATCCACCATTTCATATACACCGCAGCATGTTTTCACCCAATCAATTAAATGGCAACTATACACCCACACATAATTCTTTGATTGTTCTTCTTCTCAATCATCTTATTTTAAAATAAAGTTTTAGTCATATTTTCAAAAAAATTGTATGTAAAATTATTAGGAAATGACTTGATGAAATGATGACAAAGGCAACGGCTCTAGATTTGGAGATGCAAGTGAGGTTTTTGTTAAGCAATTTAGCAATGGTAGAGATCCATAGGATAGGCTGAGGGCTATAAGGATGAGGAGGATTCTTAGTAGATTTATTAGCTTAGTAGATCTATGATCTTGCACATAGCCATATTTTGGCCATTTTTCCTTCTTGTACATGGCCATCTTTTGGCCATTTTTGTGCTACCTACTTTAGAAAGGAGCTATGATGTGATAATTTTCAATTATAGTGGGGCAAAATGGGGATAAAATAAGCCTTATTTTGGTCCAAAAATATTTTTAAACAAAAGTATAGTGTCTGTATTTACTGAAGACATAGCAAGAACAATACTAATAGTCAATGGATGTAGAATGCCAACACATACACCAACATGCATACGGATGAGCAAATTCACAAAAATATAGACAAGCATACTGGTGTGTTCATACTGACTAATTTACCAAAATTTTCAATTTTAAGAAGAAAAAAATATTCTAATGTATTTTATGTTGGTATGTATGTCAAAAAGTGGCCAACTCCTTGAAGTTTTCATAATAGTAGGTATTTCATTCTTCTCTTTTAAGTTTCTTTTATTGCTTGGATAAAGAGGATATGAAATTCTGTATAAGATGTTACGTTAAATTTCATAATTTTATTTATTTTTGTGTTAAAAGGCTTACAAACTACCTTACTTTTTTGTTTTAATTTCTTTTTTTAAAATTGATGTTATTTTTTTATTTTTTATCCAAAAGTACTTACAAAAATGAATTTGGATGGTGCACCAATCCAAAATCAATAAAATACATGTTCTTTCAATATCTATAGGGATACCATGTTTTGTGATGCACATAGAAGTGTTGGAATGGGAGGGAGGGATGAATGAGACACAAGATTTCTCATATTGGAAGATATTCTTATATTCGTGATGCATATGGATCATGTTGGTGGTACCTTAGCCAAAGTTAAGGTACAAAGGTTGGTCCCTAGGAGGTCCCTAGCTCAAATGAAAAAACCCTTGGGGAGTGAAAGGGAGAAAACTGAGCTCCTACATATATCCATAAATATTTTGCAAAGGTGGTCATTAACCACGTTACAAGTATTATTTTATGTGCACGGTACAATGAAAATTTCATGTCAATGAGAGTACATCGATACAATCAATCATGTTCAAATAATATAGTGTAGATGCTAGTAGACATATGTGATTTTAGAACCCCTTAGAAGGAAGATGAGACTCATAATTACCACCTAGCCATTAACTATGGATCTAGATACCAATCTATATGGAAAAATCTTTCATTTCCAAATTCATTATGTAGAGAATTGAATCACTACAAGACACGAGCCACTTTTTGACACCAATATTGATGCTAAATACGAAGAATTTTTTTTAAACAAGTGAAAATGTCAAAATGTCCATCGATGTGTATGTTTTAAAGAAGGCATCGATGGTTAGTGTCGATATGGGTGTCAGTATTACCATCGGTATATATCGACACTACAGTGTCGGTATGGGCATTGGTATGTACCAACGTTTTAACAGAAGCAAAAACCAAAAGTGTGGGATAGGATGGGGCTTTTTTCAGCCCCATCCTTCCCAACACTGTTTTTCTTCATTAGAATCATGAGTAAATGTTACAAAAAAGGTCTACAAAATGGTCAAAGTAGTGCCAAAGTTGAGAATGGCAAATCTACCAAAGTAATGCTCTCCAAAATGGTAAAAGTGCCGAGCTCCAAAATGGAAAATCTTCCAAAATAATGTGCTACAAAATGGAAAAACTGCCAAAATACAAAATGACCGAATGTCATCTCCTACTATTGCTCCTCCTTGCCCTCAGCCTCTTCATGTAGGCCTGATCCCTCGCCCTCCTCTTTTGCAAGCCTTTCCATTTCCATTATAAGTCACTACATTATACAAGGTGACCAACACATTCTGGTCTACCAGATGGCACGGCGATTCCTCAAAAAATGGGATATATGAATTTGACCAAGACACAATCCATTCAATACCATATGTGTCAAGGGACACACCCAACTAATGAGTGTCCATATAAGGGGAAATCTAAGTAGCCAATCACATGTGCACCAACGTCTAATAACCACTGCCATTATCCACCAGTCACAAGGTTTCAAGCTAAAGCCCTTAATAAAGAGCTTCACAAACAAGCCAAAAGGGATAAAGCTAGTATGTCATAGCCTAGAGAAACAATTGAATCAGCACAATTAAGCACCACCAATCTGTTAACATGCCCCCCTTCCTGCCAGTCCTCTGGATCATGCAATGTTCATGGTTGTTGGAGTGTTGTCAATGAAAATCATGCAAAGTAGTCTTTCTTTGCACTGGGCTGAATCTATACATCATGCAAGAAAGAAACCACCACTCAAAATAGACTTTAATAAGTATGAAAGAAAGAGCCAAGTGGAAAGGTAAGAAAATTTGTAGTCTTGTAAATCTTCCGTATTAGATGTCTTGTGCTTTAAGTTGGTACATGGTTATATCTACACGTTGTGTCCATCTTTGCTATGTACTAGATGATTGTAGATATGTTTTCCAACATGGTATTAGAGCCAAGGTGGTGAACATACTTGGTGGTAAAGCAAGGTCACATATTTCTTTTTGTTCCATTGCAGTAGAGGGATGTAGTGGCTCCTTGTTATGGATGCTTGCTGGAAGTATGGATGAGTGATTCATCTGGAACTAGCACTTTAGGTTTGAGTGAGCCAAGTTGAGTGCTTGTGACCATTCAAAGAGGGAATAAGAAAAAGCAAAAGAAAAATCTAAGGGGTAAGTTATTAGGAAGAAGTTGTTAGTAGAAATTGATGTAAGGTCCTAATGGTGTTAGTGTTAGCAAAGTAAGTAAAGTGCATTCTCATGCTCCTCTTAAGTATCTAATCTCCAAGTTTGGATCTTGGAATGGGTCGAGCGATGTGCCTACACAAGAACAAAACTCAGGGGTTGACCTCACAAAATTTTAGTGTACCACGTGCATTCAAAAGGAGGGGTATTTTAATTGAACTTTTTGAAAAAATTTAACAGGATTACAATAACAAGAGGGGTTTTTTAATTCAATGCTCCACTCTCGTGTAACTACACGGGAACCAACTAACTCTACTTGTAAGCCCCCCATATGAGGAGAAGGCATTTGAGTAGCTCGGTTATCCGGTAGGTCCTGGTTTGGACACCAGATGGGGGCCATGTTTGGCCTGATGGCTGGATAGCTTCAGATAGAGTTGGCACACTGCCAACTAGGCTACATGCAAGTGCAGGAAGGAATCCCTTGACTGACCGCATTGAGGGTAGACAGAGGATTTCTCAGGGTAGCCCACTCTCAGGTTGCAGAGCCCATTTGGAGCCTCAGATGATCCTGGATGGCTCTGGGCCAAACGTATGGTTGGTGGCCTATTTCGAGACCAACCCCCAGTCAACCGTTTTGGGCAGACTGGGTCGGTCACCCAATTGAGCCTAATCGACTATGACTGGTGGCTATATAAGAGTAAGTCCGTGAAGCCCATTTCATCACTGGCTATAGCAACCCTGATTCCTTAGCATCCAGCCTCCGTCTTCTACTATTTCCAGCATGCCATCGAAGTTTCTTTCACAGGAGCGCACGGTTGGGAGGCAGCGCCATCTATTGTACCAGTTCTACAGTAATCAAAATTTAGATTCTCCATACTATCTTGTTTTCTCTCTTGCGTACGAAATCCTATTATCTGTTGAGCACAGACGTTCTATTATTTTCTTACATGGCATCAGAGCCTGGACTCTAGCAAGAAGATTTGGTAGTGTGTTTCTATTTGCGAGTAGATTGTGAGAGATGGCCCAGCCCACAAGGCTGCGAATCCCACCGTTCGGCGAAAGCAAAAAGTTGGACGTTTCTAACTATCCACTCTGGAAGTTCAAGATGAAGACCATCCTAAGTGCATACAAGTTTTGGGACACTACTGCTAGGGTGGACATGAGGCCAATTGTGACACTAGATCCAGCCAATTAAATGCAGAGATTCTTGCATGGACAAGAAGAAATGCAGATGCGTTGTGTTCTATTGTCTGCAGTGTTAGTGATTCCATCATGGCGTTACTTCAACATGTCACCACAGCGGAGGAGGCATGGACAGTCTTGAAAAATTAGTACGAGACCATGAATCAAATGCAAATTTAGAATTTGGAGACTCAACTCACGAACGAGAAGTTTTCTGAGTCTGAAGCGGCAGAGAAGTTCATCACCAAGGTGAAGAATCTGTCTAATCAGATGACTGCGATTGGCATCACCATCACCGGCAAGAATCTAGCACGAAGGTGCATACAGATTCTCCCACCAAGTATGATGGTCTTGTTACAGCGTTGAATACGTAGAACAAAAATCCGCCCCTCAACTTTGAGGATTTTAGCATGATGCTTCTGGAGGAGGAGATGCATCAAAAGATGAGGACTAGAGAAGATTCGGCTTTCTGGACCGGATCAAAGAAAGGTAAGGGTAAGGACTCTAGTAACCCATCTTCTTCTGATGATAAAAAGAGAAAGAAGAAGGCCAAGTGCTTCTATTGCAACAAGGCAGGGCACAAGCAGAATGAGTGCCAAAAGAAGATTGCAGATGAGAGGAACGGAGTAAAGAAAGAGTCCAGCAACAGCGCGCAAGCAGTATTAGTAGAGCTATTTGTTGCAATTGAGGAGATTTGTACGGAGGTAGTTCATGCACCTGTGGATGAACCGTGGATCATTGACAGTGGAGGATTACCAAAAAGGGAGCGAAGAAAAGCGAGGGAGGCCAAATAAGCGAGCGTGGACAAACAACAATGCAAGGTGTTATCTGTTTAATAACAACCACATCATATTCATCCAGGATAGCCAATTACCACAATTTATGCTCCAAGAAATCTTAACCACATGCCTGCATCTTGGCTAGCATGTTTCCAGAAGTACATGTTCAAATCATGTTTCCTTTGCTGTGAAAAAGTAATGATAAAATAAAACATTGAATGCTTTCAATAATGAGAATAGTAACATATTACATTAACTGCTCTTCATGTTGTCAGAAGTCACCTTTTTTCTAAAAGTTATTAACTCCATAGCACAAAAAGCATATGTCATATAAAACAAAATTGATAGAAAAATTTGATGCTTCAAAATATCTTCCAACCCTTGGAATGATTGTACAAAATGTTTTTTTGTGCATTGCCAAAACATGGAAGCACACCTATGTATATCATCTACTTCCAAAGGAAATATAAAAAAGGGACATCTAGGCTGCCTACTAAATGCTTCATGGGTTTCTTCCACCTTCAAAAAATACAACTTAGTGCAGCATCATGCAAGGAATCACACCTACATATATTATCCGATTCTCAAGGAAAAGCAAAAAAAGGGCATCCAAGCCATACACTACATACTTGATGGGTCTCTTCTACCACCCAAATCTTGAAACAATTCAACTTTTGTCAATGCAGCCTGATGCATAAACTGATGCACCATTTCAATTAAGCCCAAGACAACAATAAACACGAAGTATATGTGCTTGCAAGGCATGTAGGGACTTTTTCTTGCTTCCCTTTCTGTGAAATCAAGGCATGTGCAACGTGGAAACTATGAAATCAAGACACTATATGTTAGCCCCTTGGACATTGATCCTGTTGTACGAACATGGAATACATGCACCTCATGTGGAATAATGATGTTCTCTCTCACCACCTCCCCATTTTCTGTAATTGCCTTGTGTATCCTTTTGTTGAAATCTTTATTCAACTTACTCCTCCATGAAATAAGCTTTCCATCACGATGAGAAGGGTGCACATGGCTAGGTGTATGGATCTGCTGTGCATAAGGAGGTCCCATCACACCAATAGAATCATCACTATTAAATATGAACCCTGCCCTTACAAGGGCACCCCTCTCATCTACAGTCATTGATGTCCCACTTACAACATTCCATACACCTGGAGAGACCCCAGGAACACCTTGAATGGATTTATCCACATTCCATGTATGGGTGACAGAAGTATTACAAAACCATACAAACTGCTCTGTCACTCCATGAGAATGTTGCCTTCTTTCCTTAAAACAAGGGGCTGGCACACCATAACTTACACTTCTACCAAGTGCATTGATTAGTGCCCCACATCGGCTTTGACTCTCTACCAAGTAGCCAAAGCATGTGACAATGCTATGTGGTTCGGTTCTCTTGATTGCCCAATTGGCTTCATGAATATCTATCTCTCTACAAACCACGTCCTGTGATGGACTTTTAAAATCAATTTGTCTTCTTTTTCCTATCACTCTCCTTGTTGTCACTGTCATGTATTCTAGTCGATAACTATCATTTGCATGGACCGATGTTGAACATTTTGAACCCCTCTTTCTTCTTATGCTCATCGGTTCTGTTATTGGCCTATTCATCTCAGGAGATTGTATCCCACCCTCTTCAATCACTATGTGTGATAAATCCACAAGCTTATTTCTGTCCCCTTTACCAGACCCACTACCATCAAGTATTCTTCGCCGGAGAGCATCCAAATTTGGTCCTGTACCCAAGTGTCTTCCATTCATAAAGGCATTGTAGTGGGCACTCTGAAGGACACTCATTGCAAGATCTACTGCAAAGCATCATACAATGTTATGTGTTTTGCATATCCATGCACTTTTCTCATGCTAGAATGTTTTGTCTCTGAAAGGTTCACTATAGGAACAAATCCAGAGTGCTCTTCTTGCCGCAAGAACATTTCCCCCCACTGATTGACTCTAACATCCCACCAAGCAAGCCACGTATGCAATGTTGGTAGCTCACCCTCCTTCACATGAATTGGGGACCAATACAAATTCAATGTTTGTTTGGATTGGTCCGCAGAAGTTGAATTTGTTGCCTCTCTCCACTTCCGACATAGAACTTTATTCTCCTCTTGAAATTGTGGCTTAATGCATCGTCTGGTGTGCTCAACCATGCTCATCTCCCAATGGAAAGCACAAGTTCTTTCTCTACCATCCATCAAATTTTCAGGTCCACCATTGTAAACAGTGCGGACAGCCAGCCAATTTGCTCTTGCTCCATCTGCCATGAATCCATAGAATTTTTAAAACCATTCTTCTCCATTGTATTGTTCAATAGCTCCCAGAATTGAACTTGAGCATGGTTATCCTCCATCTTGAATTCACATATTGCTATAGTTAATAGTTCCCTTATGAATGGGTCATACACATGAGCATCCATTGTTGACCATCCCCTCACTCGATGCACATGGTCAAAATGAACCCATTATGATCCCAAGCTTCCACCAGGCCGCATGTGATTCACTAGATCAACTCCTGATCCTGGACCAAGGAGGGTCGACATTTTGAAGATATGTGGTTTTTGTTCATCTTGCAATTGTTCAGGAAATAGGATACTTTGTAGGTATGGATATTTGCATCTCCTCTTTGAATCAAGTATTGAATCCATTCCACCATCCCCTCCTCTAGCCTCATTTCTTGTGCTATGCACCACTCTCTGAAGCCTCCTTCTTTGGGTCATTGGTGTAATGGTTTCAAGCACTTCTTTGAACTTTTGATCATCTAGCAGCTCCACAACAACCCCATCCTTTGCTAGCATCATCTCCATCACAAGGTCTTGTGCCACAGACACCTCGATATTTTTGCAAGAGGAATTTCCATTCAACCTAGCATGCATTAAAATGAGATCCTCTACTTACATTTCCTTTGCTCAACTTCTACCTTTTTCAACTGGATGGTCATGGAAACCCACATGCACTGCGCATCTCATTGTCTTCACTCGTTCATGGGGAAAGCAATAATATATAATAGCACTGCATAGGTAAACACACTCTAGTATTGCATCACAATGCTTGCACACAAGTGACCCCAAGGCTGGAACAATGGGACCAGGTAGAGGAGGTATCCTAAGCTTTCCTTTCCATTGTGTATCATTTAAAACTCCCATTCGTTCAAGGAAAGGACAATCCAAATTACAACATCTCAAATAACCTGAACATCTACTCATTCTCACAACACGATTGAAGCAGTCTTGCGAACATGTGGAATATTTTGTCCAAACATGACCATCAACATTCTATTCCATTCCAGACATTGGTGAACCCTTAGGCATAGGTGGAAGTTTGAAGACAATGTATCCATTGTAAGTTAGAGGAAGCTCAGTAACCTTCTCCACTCGAACTGCAGATTTGAGTGCAACATGAAGAGAACTATTCAAAGGCATCCTCTCTATCAGTGAAACCACACTATTTAGTTCATGATTCATAAAGTCACCATGAGAACCTCTTTTATAGGGCATGTGAACTCTTAAGGTTGATTGTTGCACTACTACACACGCATCCTATTGCGATGTTTACATACCGACGTTTAGCGCCCGCTTAGCGTTAATCGTCGTTATAAAAATCGGGTTTCATAAATCGTCACTATATAGCAACTTTTGCCAAAAGTCGCTATATAGCGACTTTCTTAAAAGTCACTATATAGCGACTTTTAAAAGTCGCTATATAGCGACACTGAGACAAAATATTATAGCGACGTTTTTACAGAGAGGTTTTTTTTTTTTTTTAGGCCTTAAAAATTAGTTTTTTCCAATGACAAAATTTTTTAAATTTTCATACATGTTTGAGCTCATAGAGAATAAAAAAATGAGAGCATGTACATCAAGCCTTTGAAGCTCATATATTCATGTCCAAGTTTGAGATGAGAAAAATCAAATAAGAGCATTTACATCAACTCTTTCATCTTGAGCCAAGTCTAAGGTGCCAAGCAAGTCTATCTCTAACTCTATACCAAGTTGATCTCCTATATCATCATCGTACTCTAGTATCGTACGTTCACCTAAAAGTATTTGATCATCTTCTTCAATAAAGCTTAAGTGTGGTGATTGATCTTGATGATTGTTGTCTTCCTCATCAATATCGTGATCTCCATCCTCCTCCCGTGCAATGTCATTATGTGCATCTTCCTCTTGCCTCATATGGTGATCTACATCTTCTTTGCTAGATTCATCAATTGGATTCGGCATTGGTAGTGGCATCTCCATATCCACATCTCGATCTTCAAAAATTTGCTTACTTCGTGGTGCAACTTGGATCACGTACCACCATCTTGGATCAGAACGATCCGAATGAAAAACCACCTATATTGAAGATGGGTGCCAAATGTCGTCAATTATATATATATCAATGGACTTTAAAAACGAAAGCTTCGACTAATTAAATAATTAGTATGCACCTGCTCACAGTGCTCGGGAAGAACAAAAGTATCACTTTCATCGGTCCAATGTTTGGTGGAGTCTATTGCAAAGAGGCCGCTACTATCTTTTCTCACTGTCGCATGGGGACCGTTGTAAGTAGTTCTAAACCATTTTACATCAAGAATGAAAATAGTAAATCGTCTGAAATCAATTTCATAGATGTCGCATATGGTTCCACAATAATCCAACTGTGAGGAGAGAAGATTGGTATCCGAAGCACTTGCTCGGCTATCTTGTGTGAAGTTAGCCATGACTCCACAATCATACATGACTCTCTTTGAATCGATGCGTTCCACGCGAAAATGTCGTCCATATGACCATAATGCACTGTACTTTTTGTACTGTAAAAGAGCATCATTAAAACAATGAAGATGCACCTATTTTATAGCATATATTGCCACAAATAATTACTTAATTACGTCAAGAGATAAGAAACTTACATGCACCATACATCCAGATGATAACTCCCGCTCGTGCTCGTTTATTATCTCTCCATCACGTTCGGCTTTACGTACAGCCAGTTGTAGCCAATCAAGTGACATGTGAGTAGGGAGAAGAGCTAGATCTCGTGGATATGGTTGTGATCGCCTGTACATTACTCTGAATCTCGTCCTTGCATTTATTCTTTCTGCTTTGGCCACTTCATATCTCTCAATCCACTTCTGCATCTCAGGGCTATTGAGGATACAAAACTTATTGAATTTCTCCATTTGCTCTTCGCTCATCTTTCTTTCAATCCCTTTTCCTTGGGGTACCTCGCCAATGATGCGATCATCATCCTTGTTGTGCCAAGCTTGCGGCATATCAGGATCCGTGGATGCAAGAAACTCTGTGATATATACTAATGACTCTTGCACAAGCCATCCCTCTGCCATGCTTGCTTCCGGTCTTGCTCTTTATCTTACAAACCCCTTTAAAGTTTTCATAAACCGCTCGAGAAAAAACATCCATCGATTATGAACGGTACCTGCTATAGCCACCTCATCAACTATGTGCACAAAAGCAAGTGGACTTGAGTTGTCATAATGCTTGAGGGAAAGTGCTTCTCAAGCAAGCATACGGCTTCGATGGATTCCACCCTAGCCTTCTCGATGCTCGATATAGAGATCTCTTTTTGAGATATCCACCTATTTCACATGTCCATGCATATGTAAGATATTTGAGATATCCACCTATTTCACATGTCCATGAAGAAAATACATAATGCGAATTGATAGTAAGCATACCTCACAATACCATAGATCTTGAATATAGCATTTCTAACATCTTCTTGTAAGCACCCTTTTATTGTAATTGGAAGGATGAACTATCAAAGCAATAATGAAATCATGTCAACAATATAACATAATAATAATTACGCTAATGCATCACTATTATCGGTACACTAATTCTACTTAGAATACCTGTAAGACCTTGTGCCAATCATGGGACTTGAGGCCACTAAGCTTATTGTCCTTTGAAATTACTCCTTTCAAGCAACGCATGTACCCTATCGGTGTTTGAAAAGAGGCAATGTCTGCCTTGATCACTGCCTCCTCCCTCGTAGAGAGGATCCACGTTGCTTTCGGGAGGACAACTTTTCCTGAAGCATGCACTTGGGGCCACAAACGAGACATCCTATTCATAGCACGCAAGTCTTCTCGCGCTCCTCTCGAGTCCTTGGAACCAACCAAGTGTGCCCAAATGGTAGCCCCCACATTCTTGAAGATATGCATGGGATCCAAGAGATGATTGATTTGTAACTGACCCCAATAAGGAAGCTCGTGAAAGATCGATAGCCTCTTCATACCAGGAGGAGGTTCCTCTCCATTCTCCCTTCAAGCTTGAACCCAATCACTTGCTTTCAAATATGATGGTGGTGGATCAAGCTGACCTCCACGTGCGAGATGGTCGAGCGGAAGGTATCGAGCATGACCTTCATAAACATTTTTCCTCATATGTTTGGAGTAGCGTGCAAGCGATTTCAGAGCGGGTCCACAAATAGGACAAGCATGGTACCCACTTGTAACAAGTCCTGCACGCGTGCATGAATATGTTAGTACAAGACATGCATGCAAAAGAGAGTAAAAAAAGCATAATCCCTCATTGTACATGTAAAGACATAACCACGTACCTGCGCACTCTCCATATCCTGGGTAGTCATGCATGGTCCACATCAAGATACCCCTGACCAAAATATCATTGGTATGCCTAGGAGCTCTGGAAATATCAAAGACCTGCACTCCTCTCCATAATATCTGTAACTCCTCTATCAAAGGTGCCATGTACACGTCCATGTTTTTTGCCTTGTACTTTCCTGGCCCAAGTAGTGCAAGCATGAGGTGTCCCTTTTTTATTGTTAGCCATGGTGGGATATTGTAATTCACCACGACTATGGGCCATGTTGACCAAGATGTCGAGCGTAACCCGAAAGGATTCACGCCGTCCATGGCTAGCCCAAGATGTAAGTTGCGTGGCTCTCTCGCAAAGTCCGGCCACTGATTATCTATGTGCTTCCAAGCTGCACAATCTGTGGGAATCCTCAATGTGTGATCAGTGGACCGATGAGATGCATGCCATGTCATCAACTCCGCTATGGATTTGCATCAAAACATGTGTTGTATTCTTGCAATGATGGGAAAGTGTCTTAAGACCTTTACCGATATCCGCTCACCCTGCAAGCACAACAACACAAAGCAACTATAGACGCGCTTGGTAGACGCGCAAAATAGCGGGCGCGTCTATAGGCATTGCTTTAGTAGAGAAATTACGGGCGCATCTATAGGCGCAGCTAAACGCTCGTCTATTTGCGCGTAAATCACCGCGTCTATTTGCGCGTTTGACCTGAGAAAATACAGGCCTGTCTAACATCCCGTTTATTAGTGCATCTATTTGCGCGTGTATTTACGCGTTTATTTGTGCGTTTACACTGAGAATCAGACGCGCATTTAGACGTGTAAATAGATGTGCTCCAGAGAATATAGAAAGTGAGATTTTGGTGTACATCATTGCTTTCCAAACATTGCCCATGATTACCAAAGCACATAATTTTTTGCAAGCCCACATATACAAGAATTAAGTGAAATGAGGAGAATGAGACAATATGTAAAATAGTTTTGCCAATATCAATTGTGGGGCTACGCTTCAATCTCATCCTCAATGAGATCAACCCTTGCCAAACTATCTACTTCAAAATCCAAACAAGTGTTTAGATCTACAAATACATTCAACCCACTACTACTTGTGCCACTCATGTGCTCATCGAAATCAACATCTCCAATGGTAGGCTCATCCTCACAGGTAATGTCGGCCTCAATATCTATATCTCTTATCTCATGATCATCCTCCTCTCTTGTATCACGGTCATCATCACGTCCATGGCCATGATCATCCTCCATACGCTCCATATTAGTAAATGTACTATACATCACTTTGGAACGTGGCATAATAGGTATGACATGCCACCATCTATTATTATCCACCATTGGTTGATAGACAACCTAATTCAAACACAAATACAATCATGTTACTTTTCTTGCATCAAATATTTAAAAGTGAGTATTTTTATGTGTGTGCACAATACCTGTTCACATTGTTGCGGTAGTACTAGTGTGTCCTTCCTACTTTGCCAAAACTTTGTGGAGTCAATAGTTACAAAGCCACTTGCATGGCGTTTGATTGTTGCATTAGGGCCTCTTTCCACCATGTCCTTAAACCACTTTACATCCAAAACATACACAAAGAAGCGTCGAAAGTCAAGCATAATGATATCTTGGATTATGCCACAATAATCATCCATGGCTCCATTGGCTCCCTCAAAGCTAGCAATGACACCGCAATCTTGTGTGTTTCTCTTATCATCAATCCGTTGTGTTCGAAAATGCTTGCCCTCACACCATATAGCATTGAACATAGTGCACTACACCAAGAAAAAATCAATTAAATAAGCAATCTAAATTATAAAAAGCTCCTAACTTATGCATAACATTCTATATACCGACCTTGCTCATGCATCCCCTAGCATACTCCCATTCTTCCATTGTGATATGCATCCCCTCGTCTTTCTCTGCTTTCTCCATTTCATCAAGTAGCCAATCCACATGAATATCCTTTGGAAGTGCTCTTAGATGCTGAGGGTATGGCACACGAGATCCGTGGAGTGTACAAAAGAGGGCCCTTTGTTATTGTCTTCTTGCCTTTGCATCCTTGTATCTTGTCACCCATCTTTTCATCACATCACTATTAAGCACGCAAAAGAGGTTGATACTATTATGCAACTCCGTATCTATTACTTTGTTGCGTCCTTTTCCTTGAGGCACAATAGAGGTCATCCTTAGGTCTTTATCATCTCTCCATAGTCGTGGGAGAGAGCTATCCACATCAACAAGAAACTCAGAAATACATACAAGTGACTCTTGTACCAACCAACCCTCGGCCATGCTACCTTCGGGTCTTGCATTTTGTCTCACGAAGCCCTTCAACGTCTTCATGAAGCGCTCAAGGAAGAACAACCATCGTGCATGTATAGTACCGCATATAGCAATCTCATCCACCAAATGTACTATGAGATGTAGTTGGCTTGTGAGAATAGAACGTGGAAATGTCTCCTCCACTAAACAAACCGCCTCCACTGACATAACTCGAGCATTCTCAAGCGTGGTGGGATCTATTTCCTTTGAGCTCACATACCTCACAAGCTCGCCCATCTTGTAAATACAATCTTTCACGTCCTTTGATGCACTACGTGAAATGCTAGTAGGTAGTATGAACTGAACCTACGAGGAGGTGGTTGATTAGTTGCTTATAGCTATTCACTCACAAATTTGAAAGGAAAAAGATATTATGCATATAAAATACTTACTTGGAGCATCTTGTGCCAATCATGAGATCTCAAGCCATATAATTGCTCTACACCTCTTTTCTTGCTCTTTGTAAAGGCTCCCTTCAAACACCTCATGCATCCAGTGGGAGTACGAATTGTAGTAATAGCGTGCTTCACCATCGCTGTCTCTAGCTTTGATAACATCCACGGTGCACGAGGTAAAAAAACACACCCATTTGGTCTCTCTTGAGGCCAAGCTTCACGCATCCTCCCTGTGGTACGTAGATCCTCCCTTATGCCTGCCGAATCTCGTGTCCCATTCAAATGCTCCCAAATGGTAGATGCCACATTCTTGAAGATATGCATGGGATCGAGCAGGTGATTGATCTTGAGGTGGGACCAATATGGTAAACGATAAAAGATGGAGTATCTAAACAAAATAAAGTGTTAGCATGCAATCTTTAATTTCAACCAATATAGCCAATCTTTACTTCCAGCCAATAGTTACAAATCCTTACCGGCTCATGCCAAGTGGTGGAGGAGTCGTGGAACCGTCCCAAATTCTCATCCAATCTCCCGCAGTGAGTGATTGTGGGAGGACTTCATTCCAAGGGGCAACATATCTAGGATGATCAGGTGGGAGAAATCGATGGTGATTCTCATAGATGACCTTATTCAATGCGTCTGCCCGTGAGGCAACTAGCGAAGGACCACAAACAGGACATGCATGGTAACCCGATGTAGTGAGACCTGAACAATAGATGTAATTAAGAGTGGAAGGTGGGTTTAGGGTGCCACGTCCTTTGCCTATTCATAATTAAAAAATGCAATGCTTACCTGAACACTCGCCATAGCCTGGGAAGTCATGCATCGTCCACATCAAGACTGCTTTGCAGTTGAAGTCTCGTGATGAGGGAGGCCTGCTCACATCATGCACCTCGATACCTCTCCAAAGTATCTCTAGCTCATCAATCAAAGGCTCCAAATAAACATCAGGGTTTTTGAATTTATGTTTCCTTGGAATTAGAAGGGACAGCATGACATGTCCTTTCTTAATAGCCATAGAGGGTGGAAGATTGTAATTCACCAATACCACTGGCCATACACTATAAGACATGCTTTTGAGACCAAATGGGTTCACACCATCCATACCCAATCCAAGTCTCAAGCTCCTAGGTTCTTCCTTGAAGCTTGGCCATGTGTCTTCAATATGCTTCCACGCAAGAGAGTCCGCGGGAGTTCTCCACTTGCCATCGGTTGATCTATGGGAGGAATGCCATGACATGCAATAGATTTGCACTTGAACATATGTTGGATGCGAGGGATTATGGGAAAATGTCGCAATACCTTACGAGGCACGTCCAAGGTTTTGAGATCTGCTCTATATCTTGCCTGTCCACAAGTAGGACACTCTCTTGCATCCTTATGTAGTCCATGAAACAAAACGCAATTGTTGACACATGCATGGATGCGCTTGTAATCTATTCCTCCAAGAGAGGTCACATGTTGCCTTGCCATATCTCTTGAGGTCGGTAATTTATTCTCCCTTGGAAGCATTTTACACAATAGCCTGCACGTGAAGACCATAAATGAGGAAAAGCATTCGAGTAATTGACCCACGTGCATAATTCACCATGTTTGCAAAATCGACTTTAAAGCTTACTTGAGTAATGCATTCAAACTTGCATTGCTCCATCCATAGATGGTTTGCAAGTTAACTCAAGGGAGGCACGTAGAATAGAGAATGTGCACCCCTCAAACAGTGGAGTCGATGCTACAGTAAAAAGATCAACCTGCTCCATGCTATTATCCCTCCCTTGATGGACATATAAATCCCACACCATATCATCAAACACCTCCTCCTCCACGGCTTCATGAGGTAATGGCAGAGGGCTACTATCACCATCACTCCATGCATCCGTAACGGTCCCTCTTGAAGATCCCACCTCATATCACCGACGCTTCGCCTCCTCACGACGGGCATAGGGTAACATGTGCGGGTGTGGCACTGCATCCTGTATCAAATTAAAACGGGATCATAACTCAAACATATGAACACCCATAGGTATCTCAATCAACCTTAACTTACAAACCCTTACCCTGTTTACGGTCACATCCCATTCTCCATACTTTGAGATATGATTGAGCGTAATCCTGCGTGCACGATACATGTTTCCTCGACATCGATCACACAGACATTTGATTTTTTGCTCCAACCACATTTCGTGATTGTGGATACGGAGGGATTCATCCTCACTGGAGCTACTTGTTGAAGATGGAGACATCCTACAAACAAACAACCCACCAAATTTGCTCTTCTTCAAATGCTTAATTTAAACTCTGTGTTGCATCTATCACCGCGTCTATAGTCGCGTCTATCGGCACGTCTAAAGGTGCATCTACTCTGTGTATTCAGACGCGACTATAGACGCGCTGATAGACGCGACTATAGACGCGGCTTTTAAACCTGCTTTTTGGTGCGCCGCTCGCTTTGCTTTTCTTTTCATTACTTAAACTTCACGAGCGGCTTCCTTCCTTCTTTATTAGCAGTTTCATAGATTCGAAGCTTAAGAGAGAGCGTCCCATACACAGTTCCAAGATTTCACTCAAGAGAAAGGGACCATACCTACACTTGCTTCCAAGCCTAAAGGAGAGGAGGAGTACAAACAAGGAGAAGAAACAAGTTTGGAAAAGAAAGATCCTTCCATACCTTTTTCCAAGTAAGTCCTTTTGAAGTTCTTCTTGCTTGCTCTTTCCAGTTTTGTACTTTCTCGCATCCACGAAACGCAGGATCTAGGTATGAGCGACACGTTCTTTTGTCGGGCGCAACGTCCTTTTCGACTTTTTAGTATTCTCGCCTGTCGGAGCGCGTCTATAGGTGCATCTCAGGACGCATCTAAAAGTGCGTCTACAGGCACGTCTATCCGCGCGTCTGGCTTGTTGCAGACACACATAGACGCGTCTGTAGATGCTCACATAGACGCCCTGTTAAATGGGCTTTTAAACGCACTGTTAGACACGCTTTTAAATGCACTGTTAGACGGACTGTTAGACAGATTGTTAAACGCTCTGTTAGATGCGTCTATAGACACGCAAATCAGACGGGTTTATAGATGCGCTCTGACAGAGCCTCTTTTTTCTTCCCCTTTCTTCTCAGCTCCCAAAGTAATAGATTTGTTTCCTTTTTTCCAGTTCAACATGTGGGGAGGAAGTGCTTCTAGCTCACCTGATCCGCGGGAATCGATTTGGAAGGACTTATATAATCTTTTAGGGCACCCTCCTAGTCCTGCGGAGTTATACGGGTATATGACAGGTACCCTTAACACTCCCCAAGAGTCGGCACTACAGACTCCGAGCCACCCCACACTGCCTGAGATCACCCTAGTGGAGTCCGCACAGCCGTCCTATGCCCCTTCTTATGCCCCTTCCCCCGTACCATCTTATGCCCCTTCCCCCATGCCGTCTTATGCCCCTTCTGCCATCCCATCTTATGCCCCTTCTCCCATGCCGTCAGGAGGTCCTTCTGTCTCGGCGAGCCGTCGACGTACTCCCCAGCCGTCGAGACTCGGTTCTCCAGTTATGAGTGGTCAGCGTAGTCCCGTGCAGTCCCCAGCTACGAGTGGCCAGCGTACGAGCTCAACACGACAGGGTGGACAGGCCCCCCAGGTATTTGAAAGTAATTAAATAATGCCAAAATTATAAGTAAAGATTTGATTTTTCATACATTGATATATGTTGTCCCTTGTTTACAGGCCCATGCACAAGACGACGAGGAAGACGAGGAAGGAGGTGCAGAAGGGAGCACAGAAGGGAGCGCAGAAGGGAGCATGGAAGGCAGCGAGGATTAGTCGTAGAAGTAGTGCTACTATTCTTTTTTGTACTTAAAGCCACTGGCTTGGCTTCGTGCCTCTTGTATATAGATTCCTCTTATTTTTTGTACTTGAAGCCACATGACATGGCTTAGCTTCCTTATTTTTTGTACTTGAAGCCACATGACGTGGCTTAGCTTCGTGCTATATGTATATACAAGCACTTTTTGAGCTTTCAATTTTATTGCGTTTTGGAGTTGTAATATTTTATTTGGAATTGTAATTAAAATGCGGTTGGCTATAAGAATTGAATTACAAAATGTGGATATGGGATTCTTGTAACTATATAGCATACACAACATACACAGTATTTTGTAAAATTTATTAAAAAAAAAGGCGCATCTATCAGTGCATTTAAAAACGTGTTTATATTCGTGTCTGTCTGTTCAATTTGCATCTATACACGCGTCTATAAAAGCATTTATAAGCGCGTCTATCTATGCGTCTTTGTGCACGTCTATACGCGCGTAAGTCTGATATATAGACGCACAATTAGACGCGGGTCTCCAGACGTGCAAATAGATGCGCAAATAGACGCGCCCGTAAGTTTTTTATTTAGTTCATGAAATGCGTCTGTGCACGCGTCTATGGGTGCTTTGTCTTGTTATGAAGTCATCTCTATATCGTTGTTCCCCACACTTTGGACAACTAGCCAAATCTCCATGCTCATGACGAAAGAGAATACAATCATTACGGCAAGCATGGATGGTATCGTAATCCATACCCACCATTGTTAGCATCTTTTTCGCTTCATCTCTTGATGCGGGCATGGTATTTGGTGCAGGCAACATCTTCTGGAGCAACCTATGACAAAGACACTATCCAAATTATGATTCTCAAAACAAACAATATCCAAATAATGAGTCAAATTAATGCAAGGGCCAACCTCATTAAGGCCGAGACACTTGTATCCGACCACCCATACTGTACTTGTAGATTCAAGATTGAGAGACAAGCACGTAAGACAAGCACGTAGTTTAGACATCCTAGCACCCTCATACAATTGTGTTGATTGCAACTCTCGCATTTTGACCTCAGACTCTGACATCACGTGTACGTGGGATGTAGTGCCCCTAAAAATGGAATCCATCATGTCAACCATACCCTCGTCATCATCCGGGAGACTATAGTCTTGTTGAAAGTGAGAAGGTATATGTGTACCCTCGTCACCCTCCTCATCCTGTCATAAGCTCATTCGTGTAAATATAAGATCTTCTATTTCCTGGTATACAATAAGATTGCGAACTTAAATAGCTTTGACTTACCGATGATCCATGAACATGTGCAACACCAACGGGGGGTACTGGTTCCGGCTCCTCCCCATACATCCGCAAGTGGCGCATGATAATACGACATTGATGTCGTACTTCTCGCTCTCGCTTGCAATGAGTGCAATGACAGTATAACCTCTCCGTAAGCCACTTCGTGCTCCCGGGCATTGGCGCATCATTGGATGAGCTTCCACTCGTCCCTTCCATCTACACTTATAAAATCACAACATAAGCATGAAGAGGAGATATTGACAATTATAAGCATAGCATGTTTAATTTGAGCTTCTCTTGAGGCCATATAAAAAGAATCTCTTTGGTTTCCTGAAAGAAAGTTCTTCAAGAGGTGAGTTTGTTTCAACAATGTAGGTTGTTTGTTTGTTAGCTTTAGTTTTGTGAGAGTTTCTACCTGTATTGCTAAACCTGTAAACTAGTTTTCATGCTTGATTTGAAAGGATTGAAACAAAAAACGAGATCATTTCAAGAAAGAAAGAAAGAAAACTCACCTCTTTTTTCTGTATTTCTCTTCCTTCTCTTTCTCCTTGTCTCCTCAATCTCCTCCTTTCCTTGTCTCCTCAATCTCCTCCCTTCAAGAAGTTGCTTTTGTAATCTCCTCTTTCGTCTAACATCTTATTTGAAAAAATGGGTTGTTTTCTCTCTTTTGTAGGGCCAGTCCACTACACCGAGCGGGACATACTCTCTCTTTTATAGGGCCAGTCCACTACACCGAGCGGGACATACTTTTACAGGTAAGTGCTTCCTCTTCTTTCCATTTATTATTTTTGTTATTTGCATTGGCCTACAGCTAGCGCCTTAAGCGCTAGCTGCAGTGATGGGCGTAGGAACCCTCTCTTTCCCTCTCTCTCTTTCCTTCTTCCCCCTTCTCTTTTTCTCCTTTTTCCCCCTTCTCTTTTTTCCCTCTTCTCTTATTCTCTCTTTCCCCCTTCTCTCTTTCCCCCTCATCTCTTTTCCCTTCTCTCTTTCCTTTCCCTCTTATCCTCTATTTCCTTTCCCTCTTATTCTCTTATGCTTATGCTTCTCTCATTCTCCCTTCTCTATTTCCCCCTTCTCTCATTCGCATAAGCTCTTTTTCCGCATGAGCATGAGCATGAGCTTATGCTTAAGTTTTCGCATAAGCTTATGCTTATGCATGAGCTTATGCGGAAATAGAGAATGAGAGAAGCTTATGCTTCTCTCATTCTCTATTTCTGCATAAGCTCCTCCTCTTTTTCCGCATAAGCTCCTATTTCTCTTTTTATGCATAAGCTCCTTCTCTCTTTCCGCATGAGCATAAGCATGAGCTTATGCTTATGCTTATGCTTGCGCATAAGCATAAGCATAAGCTCATGCTTATGCTCATGCATGAGCATGAGCTTATGCTTAAGTTTCCGCATAAGCTTATGCTTATGCATGAGCTTATGCGGAAATAGAGAATGAGAGAAGCTTATGCTTCTCTCATTCTCTATTTCCGCATAAGCTCCTTCTCTTTTTCCGCATAACCTCCTCTTTCTCTTTTTCCGCATAAGCTGCTTCTCTTTTTCCGCATGAGCATAAGCATGAGCTTATGCTCATGCATGAGCATGAGCTTATGCTTAACTTTACGCATAAGCTTATGCTTATGCGTGAGCTTATGCGGAAATAGAGAATGAGAGAAGCTTATGCTTCTCTCATTCTCTATTTCCGCATAAGCTCCTTCTCTTTTTATGCATAAGCTCCTTCTCTTTTTCCGCATGAGCATGAGCTTATGCTTAAGTTTACGCATAAGCTTACGCTTATGCGTGAGCTTATGCGGAAATAGAGAATGAGAGAAGCTTATGCGGATCTCATTCTCTATTTCCGCATAAGCTCCTTCTCTTTTTATGCATAAGCTCCTCCTTCTCTTTTTATGCATAAGCTCCTTCTCTTTTTCCGCATGAGCATAAGCATGAGCTCATGCTTATGCTTATGCTTAAGCATAAGCATAAGCATAAGCTCATGCTTATGCTCATGCATGAGCATGAGCTTATGCTTAAGTTTACGCATAAGCTTATGCTTATGCATGAGCTTATGCGAAAATAGAGAATGAGAGAAGCTTATGCTTCTCTCATTCTCTATTTCTGCATAAGCTCCTTCTCTTTTTTCGCATAAGCTCCTCCTTCTCTTTTTATGCATAAGCTCCTTCTCTTTTTCCACATGAGCATAAGCATGAGCTTATGCTTATGCTCATGTATGAGCATGAGCTTATGCTTAAGTTTACGTATAAGCTTATGCTTATGCGTGAGCTTATGCGTTCTGCATAAGCTCCTTCTCTTTTTCCGCATGAGCATAAGCATGAGCTTATGCTTATGCTTATGCTTATGCTTAAGCATAAGCATAAGCATAAGCTCATGCTTATGCTCATGCATGAGCATGAGCTTATGCTTAAGTTTATGCATAAGCTTATGCTTATGCATGAGCTTATGCGGAAATAGAGAATGAGAGAAGCTTATGCTTCTCTCATTCTCTATTTCCGCATAAGCTCCTTCTCTTTTTCCGCATAAGCTCCTCCTTCTCTTTTTATGCATAAGCTCCTTCTCTTTTTCTGCATGAGCATAAGCATGAGCTTATGCTTATGCTTATGCTTAAGCATAAGCATAAGCATAAGCTCATGCTTACGCTCATGCATGAGCATGAGCTTATGCTTAAGTTTACCCATAAGCTTATGCTTATGCGTGAGCTTATGCGGAAATAGAGAATGAGAGAAGCTTTATGCATAAGCTCCTTCTCTTTTTCCGCATGAGCAAGAGCTTATGCTTAAGTTTACGCATAAGCTTATGCTCATGCGTGAGCTTATGCGGAAATAGATAATGAGAGAAGCTTATGCTTCTCTCATTCTCTATTTCCGCATAAGCTCCTTCTCTTTTTATGCAATAGCTCCTTCTCTTTTTCCGCATGAGCATGAGCTTATGCTTAAGTTTACGCATAAGCTTATGCTTATGCGTGAGCTTATGCGGAAATCGAGAATGAGAGAAGCTTATGCTTCTCTCATTCTCTATTTTCGCATAAGCTCCTTCTCTTTTTCCGCATAAGCTCCTCCTTCTCTTTTTATGCATAAGCTCCTTCTCTTTTTCCGCATGAGCATAAGCATGAGCTTATGCTTATGCTTATGCTTAAGCATAAGCATAAGCATAAGCTCATGCTTATGCTGATGCATGAGCATGAGCTTATGCTTGAGTTTATGCATAAGCTTATGCTTATGCGTGAGCTTATGCGGAAATAGAGAATGAGAGAAGCTTATGCTTCTCTCCTTCTCTATTTTCGCATAAGCTCCTTCTCTTTTTATGCATAAGCTCCTTCTCTTTTTCCGCATGAGCATGAGCTTATGCTTAAGTTTACGCATAAGCTTATGCTTATGCGTGAGCTTATGCGGAAATAGAGAATGAGAGAAGCTTATGCTTCTCTCATTCTCTATTTCCGCATAAGCTCCTTCTCTTTTTATGCAATAGCTCCTTCTCTTTTTCCGCATGAGCATGAGCTTATGCTTAAATTTACGCATAAGCTTATGCTTATGCGGAAATAGAGAATGAGAGAAGCTTATGCTTCTCTCATTCTCTATTTTCGCATAAGCTCCTTCTCTTTTTATGCAATAGCTCCTTCTCTTTTTCTGCATGAGCATGAGCTTATGCTTAAGTTTACGCATAAGCTTATGCTTATGCGTGAGCTTATGCAGAAATAGAGAATGAGAGAAGCTTATGCTTCTCTCATTCTCTATTTCCGCATAAGCTCCTTCTCTTTTTATGCATAAGCTCCTTCTCTTTTTCCGCATGAGCATGAGCTTATGCTTAAGTTTACGCATAAGCTTATGCTTATGCGTGAGCTTATGCGGAAATAGAGAATGAGAGAAGCTTATGCTTCTCTCATTCTCTATTTCCGCATAAGCTCCTTCTCTTTTTATGCAATAGCTCCTTCTCTTTTTCCGCATGAGCATGAGCTTATGCTTAAGTTTACGCATAAGCTTATGCGGAAACAGAGAATGAGAGAAGCTTATGCTTCTCTCATTCTCTATTTCCGCATAAGCTCCTTCTCTTTTTCCGCATAAGTTCCTTCTCTTTTTCCGCATGAGCATAAGCATGAGCTTATGCTTATGCTCATACATAAGCATGAGCTTATGCTTATGTTCATACATAAGCATCTGCATAAGCTCATGCTTATGCTCATACGGAAAAAGAGAAGGAGCTTATGCTTCTCTCATTCTCTATTTCCGCATAAGCTCCTTCTCTTTTTATGCAATAGCTCGTTCTCTTTTTTCGCATGAGCATGAGCTTATGCTTAAGTTTACGCATAAGCTTATGCTTATGCGTGAGCTTATGCGAAAATAGAGAATGAGATAAGCTTATGCTTCTCTCATTCTCTATTTCCGCATAAGCTCCTTCTCTTTTTATGCAATAGCTCCTTCTCTTTTTCTGCATGAGCATGAGCTTATGCTTAAGTTTACGCATAAGCTTATGCTTATGTGTGAGCTTATGCAGAAATAGAGAATGAGAGAAGCTTATGCTTCTCTCATTATCTATTTCCGCATAAGCTCCTTCTCTTTTTATGCATCAGCTCCTTCTCTTTTTCCGCATGAAATTCAGCTTATGCTTAAGTTTACGCATAAGCTTATGCTTATGCGTGAGCTTATGCGGAAATAGAGAATGAGAGAAGCTTATACTTCTCTCATTCTCTATTTCCGCATAAGCTCCTTCTCTTTTTATGCAATAGCTCCTTCTCTTTTTCCGCATGAGCATGAGCTTATACGGAAAAAGAGAAGGAGCTATTGCATAAAAAGAGAAGGAGCTTATGCGGAAATAGAGAATGAGAGAAGCTTATGCTTCTCTCATTCTCTATTTCCGCATAAGCTCTTTCTCTTTTTCCACATAAGCTCCTTCTCTTTTTCCGCATGAGCATAAGCATGAGCTTATGCTTATGCTCATACATAAGCATGAGCTTATGCTTATGCTCATACATAAGCATCCGCATAAGCTCATGCTTATGCTCATACATGAGCATGAGCTTATGCATGAGCTTATGCGGAAATAGAGAATGAGAGAAGCTTATGCGGAAACTCATTCTCTATTTCCGCATAAGCTCCTTCTCTTTTTTCGCATGAGCTTATGCTTATGCTCATCAGTGAGCATGAACTTATGCTCATGTTTCCGCATAAGCTCATGCTTATGCATGAGCTTATGTGGAAATAGAGAATGAGAGAAGCATAAGCTCATTCTCTATTTCTGCATAAGCTCCTTCTCTATTTCCGATGCCTATGCTTTTCGCATAAGCATAAGCATAAGCTCATGCTTATGCTCATGCATGAGCATGAGCTTATGCTCAAGTTTCTGCATAAGCTCATGCTTATGCATGAGCTTATGGGGAAATAGAGAATGAGAGAAGCTTATGCGGAAACTCATTCTCTATTTCCGCATAAGCTCCTTCTCTATTTCCGATGCCTATGCTTAAGCATAAGCATAAGCATAAGCTCATGCTTATGCTCATGCATGAGCATGAGCTTATGCTTAAGTTTCCACATAAGCTCATGCTTATGCGTGAGCTTATGCGGAAATAGAGAATGAGAGAAGCATAAGCTCATTCTCTATTTTCGCATAAGCTCATTCTCTATTTCCCACTCTATTTCCCGCTTCTCTCATTTCCCCCTTCTCTCCTTCTCTATTTTCCCTCATCTCTTTCCCCCTCTCTATTTCCCCCTTCTCTCATTCTCTATTTCCTCATTCTCATTCTTTTTTTTCCTTTCCATCTTCTTTCCCTCTTTCCTTTCCCTCTTCTTTCCTTTCCCTCTTCTTTCTTCTTGCCTATGCCTATGCCTATGAGAATGCTTATGTTTGTTTTTTTGTTTTCTGTTTTCGTGTTTGTGTCTATGTTAGACATGGGATCACGTCGCTCATCCGACGAGTACGGACAGCCTCGCAGGAGGAGAGCTCACGATCTATATGCTCCAGAGGACTTTGATTCCTCTCAGGTGACTACCCCGAGGACTACCCCTGGTCCGACTCCTCTCGGTCCTAGCACTGCGACTACTACCCCTGGTCCCCGACCCCTCTTCCACGTAGCACTGCGACTACCCCTCGGGGAACTCCTTTGCTAGCCGCGCATGGCTTTGTCGGGACTCCCGACGAGTTTGTAGCGCAGATGAGCGATGAGGAGGCAGCGAGATTCTTCTCTCTGCTCTCTTAGAGGACCTCCGCAATTCCTTCCCCTACACCGACGGGTGGACATACTGCCTAGCCATCCCCTCGTGCCCCTTCGACCGCGGGATCATCACCTGCGCATGCCTCCCGCAAGGGAAGGACGAGTAGGACGGGCGGCTCATGTTGTGCTGACTCAGGAGATGTAGACGAGTCAGCACACTCACGCTCCTTTAGGTCTCCACTTGGTCCGGAGACACAGTATCAGTCAGGTCCCTTTCCCTCTCCTACTCCCACTGCTACTCCTCGATCCGGAAGCGGTCGCGCAGCTTCCACTCCTTCAGACTCTGCTACCGTCAGTCCCCCTTACTCATCAGGGGATCTCTCCTATCAAATCACATTTGTCGAAGAGATAATAGAAGATAAAAAGGGCAAAGCAGTGATGGCCGCCATGAGGAGGTTGATGAGTCATCACTTCAAGAGCGGCATAAATACCGATTGGTGGTATCAAGATGCCCAAAAGAAGCAGGCGGTGATCGATGAGTTAAAACAAAGATACCCTAATCTGCCAAATGTGGAGTTTAATGACAATTATATGCTCGAGCGCATGGGTTTGGTCCTAAAGTATCGTAGATCAACCTTGCGTACTTCCATTACAAAGGGGTTGGCTAAACCCAGCTGGGCAGACAAAGCTGATTAGAAGTACTTCAAGAAGCAACATAGGGACCATCCCGAAATGTTCAAGGGTCAGAGGAGGGTTGCGAAGAGATGGCTGGACGTCGTAGGTACTTCGCACTTTGGTGCAGGCAGATGGTATGCGTTCGAGGCAACCGTGGTAAGTCTACTTCTTCCCATTTAATGTATTGTTCTATTTTTTTTACTTACATATTACATGCACTTTAGCTAACTCTAACTCTCGTAAATTGGATCCACAGCAATCTGCGATGGGTCGTCTTCCTACGGATGTAGAGACGCGGCCCGCATTTTGGATAGGAACAAAGCCATGGTTCATTGAGCAAGAGGCAATGGGAGCGATAGTCGATTGGGCTGAGGTGGCTGCTCGCACGGTATAAGTTTACTCCTACTTATAATCTCACTTTTTAATTTAAGTTCCAATCTAATTTTTGATTTATATGGTTCACTCTTAGGGTCAAAGCTCAAGCGTCCCATCATCGGAGGCAAGCGATCAATAGGGGCAAGGATGGGACGCAGGTGCCGAGGACAAGGGAGAAGACGCAGGTGTCGAGGACCAAGGAACAGGCCAACAAGACGAAGATGATTCGGATTCGGATGAGTAGTGGTAGTAGCATTTTGTATATCCGCTCATTTGAGCAATTTCGTATCGCCCTTTCACAGGGTAATTTTGTTACAAACATTGTTGTGTATGTATATGCATTTTTTCCTCATCATTTCACAAGAACAATTTTGTATCACCCTGCAAGCAAGGGAAATTTTATTATAAAAAACTTTCTTTTGTAATTACAAAAAAAAAAAAGGATTAGTGGGGCTAAACAGGGCCAAAAGGAAGCCCTGTTTAGCCCCACTAACCCTTTTTTTTTACTTCTATTAATCGTCGCTATATAGCGATGTTTACCAGTGTCGCTATATAGCGACGATTAACAGTGTCGCTATATAGCAACGTTTGCATCGTCGCTATATAGCGACGATTAACAGCGTCGCTATATAGCGACGGTTTATAGCGACGCTCCTTTTCCGATGCTTTTAGTGACTTTTATAGCGACCTTTGCGCCCGTGAAAAAAAAAATTTAATGTAAAAAGTGTCGGTATTTTCGTTGGAAAACGGCCTATGCCTTGTAGTACTGTTGGCTACCACTAATATTGAACCCTTTCTAACCATCGTCTAAGTTTACCACTGGAAGTACAATGGCAAGCTCATCTATTCCGATTTCTTGATGTAGCTCAATGTCCTCGTTCTCAATGTGAAAGTGTTCCTTAAGCTCCACCAATGAAACCTCCAGGAAAGGAGTGTTTAAGCGAATGGTCAATGATTCGTGTTCTCCAAAGCGAATGAAAACTGAGAAAGGCATGATTCAAATGCTAGAGCCAAGATGTTGCACCAGACGACACCAACCAAAGAACAAGAGAAAAGCTAGCTACACGAAGGGTCCAGAAGCAGGGAGGCAAAAGAAGAAATGGCATAGATGTGTTGGAGACCAAAGAGAATGGAGCAAAGAGAAGTGTTGAAAGAGCCACTGAGAGGGATTATGGGAGAGAAGAGAAGAAGCAAGTTCGTCTCTGTAAGTGTCAAATGCAAATGGATGTCACTATTAGCATCCAAGGTGGTCGTTTAACTGCAAGTCTTTATTGAACAAGATGTGTTTATTTGTTTAGAATAATGGTAATCTTTGAACAAGATGCCTTCATGCATATAGTAACTTGAATGACGCCTCCATGCATTTCATTCAGTAAGGGTGTACATTTAATATAAATGAATAAAAAGAGAAGTAACTTTCAAATTTATATAATTGAAAGACTAAAATATCAAGAAAAAATTAAAGATATATAATTACTATATTTTACTAGTAATAGTTAGAATGAGTAGTATCTTCAAATCCATATCTAAAATGAAAACTATCAAAATTGTTAGTTTACTTCACAGTTGCATGAATGAGCAATATTACTATTTCCATCATGAGTCATTACAAGGTGTTCTCCTCACTATTACCAGGGTTATGCAGTTTCTGGTGTTACCCATACCCATGTCTTCTCCTACCATCTAATAATGACCAGGCCTACAAAATCCCTCAAAAATCATTTCTCTAAAGGCTAGGCCTGCCATCGCCTGCAGTAGTAGAGGACTGAGCATTGGGCGGGGTGACAGGTCCATTGGAATTCGAGAGGAGTAAATGCTAATGAAACTGATGGAAAACATTGGCTCGTAAAAGAAGAGGAAGATCTCAAGAAGCACGCTCCAGCATCCAGATTCTAGAGTCTAGTTGGTAGCTAGTTGATAATGGAAGCAACTCTCTTTTATATCTGTCGCCGCCATTAAGAGGATCATCAATAAGCCCTTGCAAATTTTCAGCACCATCCACCATCCGGATTTCAAACGGACACCAAGATACATTGATATATGCTGGCAGGTCCAAACTTCTACCAACACGTGGATCGCGCAAACACATAACAGAGATAGAAATACATTCTTTTGCTTCGAAACATAGCTACAATGACTACTCCCTCATCCTCTACAACTCGACTGGCAATGGCCTCGATCTCCCAGCCAACTACAATGCTCACGGGTAGCCTACAATGCCTGCACTCGACCTCATAAGCATCCAAGGCCAATCGACCTCATAAGGCTCATGCGTAGCAAAGTGGAAAGTGTGCAGATGAGGCTGGAGCTATGCAAACTACGGCAACAGCAGCAGCAGAGCACGTGGGAGGGATGGTGATGGGGAGATGCAAGTGGCAAGCGAGAGCGAGCGAGCGATTGCAAACGGCCTACAACTTGTTTTGTGGGTGATCTAGCCAGCCAGGATTCAACAAGAAAGCTAGTGAAGATGAGTGGTCGACTGAAATTCAATCAATCCATTCAATTTCATCGCTTTGATGCTGGCCGCCAAACAGTGAAACCCATCTTTGCTTTGCTTTGGTAAATCCACCACTCGTCCACCTTGGCATTTTTGCTGCTGCTGCTGCTGCTCTTAAACAAGAAGCTCCCTCCCCATCGATCGCATCGCCAGGACGCACCGGGAGATGGGTTTTAGCCCTAGATCATCTCCTTGTTTGAGCCCTAGAGCTGTAATTCGCGCCCACAATGGCATCATCCCCAGCTGTGATTTGTTCATCGATCCCTCCTCGCCTCCGCCCGATTTGCATTCCCGAGTCAGGTATCACCAAACTTCTTGTTGTTTGTGTGCAAACTTTAGCGTGAGTTTCCACGGTTGAAATGGGAGTTGAAGTGGAGCTTAGACGCTTTGTCTGTCGCTTAGTTTGCGATACAACCTTTCATGCAATGCTCCGCATTCACAATGCTTCGCGGAAATGATATATCTTTTAATGATTGCTTCACAGAGGTGTGTGCCGAGCGTTGATAACTGAATGGGCCGACGTAAAGGATGATCGACTATGTGTGAGTGCAGTGTGTGGCGGCGTAACTAACCTTTGTAAGTCAATCGGTGTTCATTCTAAGAACTTCCTCGTCTTTGTTCTGAAACGGTCATGTAACACATCTTTTGGGCTCACAAGGAGTGATTATGGCCTAGCTTTAAGTGGGGAGAAATAAATCCCAGGGATGTTACACCTTTGGATGCTTTCGCCGATTTTGGATCCCTCTCCTACGTGTTTCATCTCAGTCAACTCGCCAACATTCTTCTCCTCCTCTTGACGCATCGCTCCTCTCAACTTGCCACTCCATCAGATCACGTTCCACTCACTACACGTTGCCTTTCATTGTTTGCATACTTATCTCTCTGCCCCACGGCCTGCACTTGACCTCATAAGCATCAGCACCTTTTTCACAAAGCCTTCACAACTCCCAAACACCTCCGAGTCCAACCACAGCAGCAGCGCAAGGAAACAATGGAGCATGTAACGGCTCTACAGCTCCACGGGTAGCAGCTCATCGATGAGCACCTCCAGCACAAAGCTCCATTGATGGGTTACGATGACTCGAGGGGAGCGCATGTCTGCCAGGCCGGCAATAGCAAAGCACCTAGCCCACAGCAAGCAATGACATCTAGGCAACTCCACAAATGACCTACGCAACCAAGCGACCTCTGCAACAAAGGCTCCAGCGACGTCTAGCCAAAGATTCACCGCTCAGCATCTGCGCGGATTGACACCTCGGACGTTGGAAGGATGGGGACGAGGAGCGTTTCAACAATTTGCAACGACACGCTGAGAATATGCGCCGCTGAGAATATGTGCAACTGGCATGCATGTTGAGGCTCTCTGAGAACTCTCTGTGAAAGTCCAGACTCCCTTGCTCACCGCCTCCTCACCGCCTCACCGCCTTGGCTCCTCACCACCTCACCGCCTCACTGTCTCCTCCTCACCGCCTCACCGCCTCCTCCTCACTGCCTTGGCTCCTCACCTCCTCACCACCTCCTCCAGAGTCCAGACAAGTCGACTTGCTCATCGCCAATCCTCACCTCCTCACCGCCTCCTCACTGCCCTCCTTCAAACCTCCTCATGTCGCGTCTTCCAATCCTCACCGCCCTCCTTCAAACCTCCTCCCTCCATCACCTCGTAGCTTTCCAACTCCCTCCACAATCACAACAACCGCAGCCCTTCCCTCTCTTCCCTGGCGATGTACCTTACACCTCCGCCCAGCTCCTTGCCTCCGTAGATTCCTTGGCTCACTGGCTTCACTGTGAAGGTTATTTGGAACAAGCGTGGATTGGAGAACAAGCGTGGAACAAGCGAAGGTTGGAATCCTTATTGTTGCTGTCCTTGCGATGCCCAAATGTGGCGCAGTCTTCCTTGCGCTCGATCCATTTGCTTGTGTCTCCTCCCCCAAATGCTTCCCCCAAATGCTCCTGACACTCCAACACTCCCCACCGCCTTCCATTTCTGCCCTCTCATGTTCCCATAGTTCAAATGCTATGGTGGCAGTTGGACTGCCTGGGGCAGCAAAAGAGGCAGCGCGTTAACGCACTGCCTTTGCCCTAGGCAGTCCAACTGCCACCACATCCAATAGCCTGGGGCAGCAAAAGAGGCAGCGCATTAACACGCCAAAATGCAGACTAATTAGATTATACAGAAAGGCACACATCCAATAGCCTCTTTTGCTGCCTCAGGCTATTGGATGTGGTGGCAGTTGGACTGCCTCGGGCAGCAAAAGAGGCAGCGCATTAACACACCAAAATGCAGACTAATTAGATTATACAGAAAGGCACACATCCAATAGCCTGGGGTAGCAAAAGAGCCGCGCTGCCTCTTTTGCTGCCCCAAGATATTGGATGTATGCCTTTCTGTATTAGTCTGCATTGCGGCATCGGATTTTATCTCCTCGAGCTTTTCACGACTTTTGCTTCCTCCATTTTGTTTCGTTACTCCGTTTTGCTTGCGTTGCTCAGTGGTAGTTGCTTAGGACTTGATGGTGTTCACAAGTTTTTTGTTGACTTGGTTGTGTAGCAGCCCAAGGTATCATTTCATTTCATAGGACTTGCCATCAAAAATTTGTGCCCATATTCTACAAACCATATATACGAGGCATGTACACGGTTGCTAGGGTTACCCAGCCAAATGGCATTACTTTGAATGCAAATGTGCCCCAGGGTGTGGCAAATGTGGTTTTAAGCACATCTTCTTTGGCAATTCTAATTTGATAAAACCCAGAGTAACCATCACAGAAAGTATACATCTCATGACTACTTACCTTCTCAAGAATGAGGTCTTGAAAGGGAAGAGGATGATGGTCCCTCTTGGTGGCTGCATTGAGTTTCTTATAGTCGATGCAGACATGCCACTTGTTGTTTTTCTTGGGGGTGACTACCACTGGTGAAACCCATTCAGTATTGTGAACCGGAACAATAAACCCAGCTTCTACAAGCTTCTACAACTCCAAGCACAAAGCATCAGTCTAGAGGGGCCCTAATCTCTGATACTTCTGAGCCACAGGCTTCACATGAAGCTTCAGCTCTATCTTGTGCTCTATGGCAGTCACATGGCAAAGGTGGTGGTAGCTAGTTGCAAAGAGGTCAAGGAAATCTTTGAACATTTCTAAGAACTCATCTTTCTCACTTCGAGTGAGGTCTGGGGAAAGAATAGATTCAAGCTGTTGAGGACTAGTTGTTACCTTTTCTGCAAGTGGCGGGGTCAGAGACACCCCCATCATGTAAACTTCCTCCTCTGAGAATTTCTCCCCCCCATCTGATTCTTCCATTGATTCAGACACCGAGGATGAGAGAGTATCACTGTCTTGCTCCTCTTCTTCTTCTGGTTCCATGGCACCGGGTTGCACTGGGATCTTCTCCTTAGAAGCACCAAAAGACATGTGTCCTGACTTCCAATAGCTAACTGCATCACTCTTTCTCAACCATGGTCTCTCGAGTATGGCTAGGTAACTCCTGCTTGTATCTTCAATGTCCACTACATAGAAAATTAATGGTGGTGGTCAACCCATTGACAGTGATGGGCAAATCCTCAATGACTCCCAAGGTGGCAAGTCATCGACCATCTGCTACCTTGATTCGAGTGGAGGAATGCCTTGTACATTTCAAATTCAATTTCTTCATGATTCAGAGCACCATGATGTTACATGCAGCTCCCCCATCAACACACACATTTTTGACACGGCAATTATCTATGCTGACATCGATTGTATGTGGGTGCAGATCAATTTCTTCAGAGATAGAAGATACCTCTCTTACCTTTCCCTTTTTCTTGTTCCTCCTTATTGAGAGCCCTTGCTGTAGCTTACGTCTCACCTTAGGGCTTAGTGCTATTAGTTGAGGGATCGTGATGCTCAAAGAATGATGAGCAAGGTCTTGAACGACCAAATAGTCTTCTTGCCCCGAGTCGATGGGAAAATCCGAGGGTGACCATTTACTCCTGCGGGATCTTTTAGTCTTCTCGGTTGGTGGGTCTGCCATCTCAGCATATGAGGGCTCTGAGAAGGACACCTTCTTCCTAGGGCGGCCCGGTCCACGGTTTGGAGAGGGGTCCAAGGTGGTACGACTTCTTTTCCCAAGGTCAAGGATCTCAACATCAGAATCCTTAGTGCTTGATTCACTTTGAAGATTCACCCTTGGAATATTGGGATATTTCGTGTGATAATGACCCTTCTAGTGGCACTCGTAGCATGGCACTCGTAGCATACAACATTAGCACAGTCTCTTGGAGGGTGGTTGGCTTGATTTCTTATGCCCATTGTCTCAAGCCGAAGATCATTCAAGGCCTTGGCTAGGTCATTGACTCCAAGTTTTGTTGCAGGGGGTGCCTCTTTAGCTAGAGGGGCTGAGGGAGTAGAAAGGAGGGGGGATTGTAGGCGAGGCTGAGGAAATCTTCGAGGCGAAGAATGAGAATATACACCTTGTTGAGGGTAAGCTTCTAAGGGAGGACCATACATTTGAGGTGGAGGCGGTGGATACATCCCTGATGAGGGGTGGGAGTATGCCCCTAAGTTAGACCCCCCAGGTTGTTGTTGCAAGGATTGAGGGGGTTGAGGAGGGACAATCGTCTTCTTTGAAGCGGGGTCAGAGACTGAACTTTATCAAACTTTTGAGAAATCTCATGTGCTAGCACCATAGTTTTTGGATTCTCCCATTTAAGCTTGAGGTGGAATTCGTCACTTGCTCTTGCTACAAGGTAGCCTAACACATGCTGAGTCATTCCAACTCGAAATCCGGCATTGTCCTCCTATGTGGCAATTAAATGGTCCAAGAGCACAGCCGCTTGATCCACATATCGATGCGCTGCCTCACCTTCTGACTACTTCAAGTTTGCCACGTGCAGGTACGCATTCTCTAGCTCCTCTTCTTTGCCAAAATACTCAATCATTGCTGCTGTCAGCCTTGGCCAGCTTTGGCGAATGTCTTCAGCCTACTTCTCATACCACACTTGAGCCAAACCCTCTAAAAATATGGGAAGAACCAACAGCCATCTGTCTTCAGTAAGAAAGTTAAGAGAAACACAATGGTGCTTGAAGGCCACAAGATACTCATTTGGATTTTCTTCCACCCATCCACAAAACACGAGAATGTCAGCCATGCCTGGAAGATGGAAAAGAGAGAGGCAAGACGAGGCTTATCTATGGACAAACAATAGAAAGAGGAAGCTTGAACTAAAAATCGGGTGAAGATACATCCACAAAGCACACATAGGCAGGGTAGGGTGTGACTGGTGTATTGTGAAATACTACACGTGAAGAATCTTTAGCATAGAATAGCACATAGACAATCTTAAAAGGACCAACCCTCATGATATCACATCCATCTTTACAAGCGAGGGTTAGAGACATGGCGCTGCATGAGGTTGTTCATCAAGGCAAACAAGAATGCCATGACAAATGTCAATAGTTGGAGAGCTTGCACATCACCTTCAACTTCTTCCAGTTCTTGTAGTTGCCATGCTATTTCTTCAAGGGGTGTGTGGTTTGGCATCCTTCTTTTGAGAAATGTCCTTGAGGACCTTTTTGATGATCTTCTGAAGTCGGTAAACTCATATCAAGTATGCCCAACACTTAGTTTCATGATGACCACAACATTTGCATTCCTTACAAATGATCACCCTCCTTCATGGCTTGCAGCTTTGTTGGGGTGGTGCTTCCACTCGCGTCATGCGTGATTGAAGTACAAGCTTCACATGCCAAGAAATCAGCAACTAGATTTTGAGCTTAGGGATATGCTGAATTTTTAGCTCTTCAAATTGGTTGCAAAGTTCCAATGCTTGTTGATGTCATGGAACCAATCCTTTGCTCTGCACCTTCCACCTTCCACTAACTTGTTCACACACTAGTTGAGAATCTCCTTTCACCTCCAGTTGCTTGATGTGATGTTCTTGTGCCTTTTGTAGCCCAAAAATGACCGCTGAGTACTCAACTTGATTGCAAGTACTTGCAAGTTTAGACTTGCTATAATAGTACTCTTCACCACCCAGTGAAGTGAGCTTCACACCCATGCCAACAGCCTTGGTTGAAGGTTTGTAAGCTCCATCAAATTGAAGGATCCAAGATGTCATCACACCAAGACTAAAATTCAAACATCCCAAGTTTCTCGGTAGTCCAAGATAGGTAGAAGGAGAGCGTGGGGAGAATTCAACACTTGAGCCAAACGTTCAGCACCAAATAAGCTTGCAATCCTTTGTTGATAGTTTATCTTTAGACCAAAAAGAATTACAACTTGAAGCTTAAAATGAGGCACAAAAGGTTGATTAGGTACAAATGGATTTCTTGGTCGAAACATTACCAGCCATAGCCAAGGCCTAGAAACCTTTGTAGTGAGATTGAGAATAAACCATTCAAGATGAGCTTATCCACAGGAATTAACAAGCAGATGTGCCTAATCTCCCCCCAACCTTGGGAAGCATCCCACCCTTTGATGAAGGACACCCTTTTAATTACCTCTGAAGTAGCAAGTAGCTCGATCACCACACAATGAGTAGAATTAAAATCAAAGTTCTCCTAGTGTATCAATAGTTCTTCACCTTGAACCATCCACAGTGTATCATCCCACCCATCATCTCCTTGAACAATGCACTAGACAATCAGCCGTTGAAGGTCGACATGAAGATCAAGAAAGAGATCTCGCCAATTGGTAGTCATAATGAGCAGAGGACTAGGCACCAAATCCTTAAACTCGTCGAGAAGTGACATAAATATTCACCCTCCTCATGAGGCGTGCGTCCGTGAAGTGGACTTGGAAAAGTTTTGGATCGGTGATCTAGCAAGAGATGTGAATAGAGCACATGGAATGAAGTACTTTTGCTTTTTACAGCAAGAGTAAACTCCCCACAGTTAGAGAGTTACAATTCCTGAGATTTCAATATATAAACAAAAATCATTACATTTTCATCACTTTCAACTTGTTGGCCCAATGATAAGTCTCCCTTTTGTGAAGGGGGAAGTCTTGGGTTCAAATCCTACTCTTTAATAGAAAGAGAGGACAGGAGAGGAGAAGGAGAAGAGAAAGAGAAAGAGATGAGAGAGGGGGGCGTGGGATCTACTGTTACAGTTTTGCAAAAACTCAAAAAGACTGTCTGCGACCAAAAGACATAGCAGCCCAGAAAACTGTCGCGCAGGTGAACACAGTAGACACATGAAGCGAGAAAACTATCCTCGACCAGAAGACGCAGGAGCCCAGAAAACTATCATGTGGGTCAACACAGTAGACGTGCGAATCGAATGCGCACGCGGGAACTCAGAAGGAGCACAGACGTTACAATTCTACAGATGCGACCGGTACGAGTAGAAGATTCTCGGCCAGAATACACGTAGGAACTGTGAGCACAAAGCAGGCAGACTGAAAGTGTAGAAGCAAGGAGGTTTTGTAGCTTTAGAGATAGGGAAGGCACATAGTTTAGAGGAGCAAAAGAAGAGAACTGTGCATGGAAGAGGCCACAATGCCACACCCAGTCATAGGAGTAACAGATTTTATATCACTAGCCATGGATATTTCGATCCCAGCGGCCACACCATTTCTATTAGTCAGAAAAGAAATCAAGACCAGAGGCTAGAGGCTAAGCATGGCGACGCTCGAGAGCCATAGAAGAAAGGAGAACATGAGAGTGAAACATTATCATGGGAGGGGAAAAGGAATAAGAAGGGGAGGGAATGAAGAGGTAGACTATGACACAAGGGGAAAGGGAGAGGGGGAAGAGAAGCATGTACATGATGGGAGGAGGAATGTAAAGATGGAGACATCAAGGGAAGAGCACCACGCTTTATTTTGAAAGGAGGGGAAGGGAGAAATCAAAGTACTAGCTAGGTGGCTTTACAAGAATGAGCGTGTCTCATCAAGGAATAGCCCCCTCCTTTTATAGCCAAGAGAGGGGCTCTCTCCCAATAAATGCATCCTTCCACATGTATGGTGTGTGTGGAAAAGTCTCCCATGTGGGCTAGGTGGTTACGCACTCTCAATTGCATGCGATAGCCTTTGCCTCATTTTTCCACATAAATCAAGCCCCATATCTCAAGTCTATGATACTCCCTTAGTCTCTCCCCAATTTTATAATATGTTCAAACCTCTAGGAGGACAAGTGGAGGGTTGGCACAAGGAATCTTGCCACCTCATCCTACTTTTCCCATTATTTAACTTGCTCTCTTAGACCTTCTATACCTCCCCCACATGAGCCTATCCTATATGGAGGGAATAACCTAATATAATATCCATCTCCACCTATTTTATATTACTTCTCCCATGGACTTTGAGCCATGTCTCACTAAATGTAGCCTAGGTGGAGGGGTGGCACATGGAGGAGCCATGCCACCTTACATTTTATAATATTACTACCATGGATTATGTACAACACTCCTTATGGGTCCTCTTACGTGGAAGGGTGGCACATGGTCATGCCCTCCCACCTCAACCCTGGGCCCTATGCACACCATATTTTATTTTACTATTGCCACACATACAAACACACACTCATATTTATGCCTTTTTCCTTAGACAAATTTATCCATAATAGTACATGCTTTTCTATCTAGGATTTTCAAAAAATCGTCAAAACATATCCATGTTTGTAGTCGTTATCAGGGTTTTGGGGCCTTTTGAGATCATTTACAATGTCAAAAGTACCAAATTATGAATCTACAAAGACTTTTACTTTTTGTTTGTCAAATAATTTAAAGGTTTTGGTTCACTCGAGTTAAAGTTTTCCATTCTTTCTTTATAACACTTATTTCATTAATTTTGGACTTGTCAATATACAAATTCCTTTTTACATATACTTTTGGGCTAGTTTTTGGATAAAATTTAAGAAAAAACCCAATCTTCAAAGCACAGATGAAAACATAAAAACAAGCAATTTTTTTGATATTTTAAAAGGAGATGAAACTAAAATTATAAAATTTAATGCAGCCTCATATAAGTTACACCAAAAAATAAGATTCAACAGTTGTAAACTCTCTTAATATTTATAATGGTGTTAACAAACATCTTCAAAAGTAACAATATTAAGCAAACTTTCAAAAGTTACAATATTGAGCAAACTCTCATAATATTTGTAAAGGTGTTGACAAACACCAAAAGTTACAATAAGCCTTAGATAAGTTACACCAAAAAATAAGATTTAGCAGTTGTAAACTCTCTTAATATTTATAATGGTGTTTAGGAAACAGCTTCAAAAGTTACAACAACTGGACATAGCAAACTCTCAAAATATTTATAAAGGTGTTGACAAACACCAAAAGTTACAATAAGCCTTTCACTAGAAGGCATTAATATTTTCTCTTAAAATCCTAGATTCACCCAGTTCATCTCATCTTCATCGATGTAGTTAAAACTACAGAAGAGAAGTAAGGAATTATACATTTTCTCAGAAGAAGCTCCAAGACAATCATGTAACGATTGGAGATAAAGCTGCAAAAATTTACCTTTGATTTTAGTTTGATACATATGCGTCTAAATGAGCATCTTTTATCATAGTGAATTAGGCATATGCTTCATAATTTAACCAAGTGTTTATGAAAACATGCATGCCCCCTAAAATCATAACATAATTCATGCAAGAACTTACATGAACCTACATAATGTAATTCATCGAAGCACTAATTAGATGAACCTTCATGCACTCCAAATCATAACGTAATTCAAACAACCATGTATGCAAACTTGCTTACACTTCATATGATAGATTTCAAAAATGAGTTGAGGACTTATGCAAACCTAGATAGTTTAACATAATTCATTGGCACAAATGAATTCATACCAACATCAAGATACCATCATGAGTCTAATATTCTAGCAGATAGATAGCTCAATATCATGTGTATTATGCATCAAAGTAGTACATTCTAGAAATCTATAGAATGAGCTATTAAATAACACTTCTACTATTAAGGTAGCATTGAATAAAGAAGCTCATATATTCATAGATATTTCCATCAAATCATACGATTCAAAGAGTTCCATACATCACATATGCCCATAAGTATTAAAGCAAAACCCCTTGAGCATTTTTGCTACAAGCCTTCAAAAATTATGTGCATGATGCATGAAATTATCCATGAAATGATTTGTATGAATGCTCAAGTCTCAAGGGTTCAAGAAACTCCAAACATTATCTACAAAAGTAACCAATCATTGTGAAAAGCAAGAAACTTACCTTGAGCAATCAAATATGGATATCAATACTCGATGCTAAAAGGAGTTTGTAATGCATTGAAGCTATAAATCCAAGATAGCAATGAAAAGCATGGAAGCCAAAATTATTGAAGCATAATTTAACAAAGTATTTATTTATGTAATTGTACACAAACTCAATCGATCTACTGAGGATCATGCAATCAAAAAGCTCAATGCAATAAAAATTCATAAGAAATGGAAAAATGAGATGTAGAACCTTGAAATCGTAGGTCGTAGGTGCCACAAAGCTGAGGATGAAAAAAGCATATCTTTATAGCCAAATAGCACCCAAACTTGAGGATAGACCATCCTTAAACAAAACATACTAGTGCAACCTCCAAGAAAAGAACTTGAAATTGACTTGGAAAAGATGGGTGAGAGACAAATCCTTGGGGGGTTCACCTCATAAAATTTTAGTGTACCACATGCATTCAAAAGGAGGGGTATTTTAATTTGAAATTTTGGAAAAATTTAACACGTTTACAAAAATAGGAGGGGTTTTTTTAGAAAAAAAACACTTAGTTCATAAGTAAAGAGGGGTGTTTTTATTGAGGGGAAAATTTTAGTTGAGGGATTTTTAAAATATTCCTTGAGGGCATGTGATACATAGGGTTTCTAAGTAGTGCACCCCTCAAGGACAAATCATGTTGCAACATTTGTTGTGTATCTCATTAAAGATCGCATGTCACAACTTGCATACATGAAGGTAGACACAATTACAAGACAAGTCAAGCTTATTTGGCAAAGATCATTATATATATAGAACTTGACATGATTTGAGGGAGGTAATATCCTTCTGGTATTATAGAAAAAATCAGATAGGGAACCATAACCATTTTGGTCTTAAAATTCTTGGAATCAACTTGGTCTACAAAGCAATGCAAGCTGCTTTGGAAGAAAGGATCATATACAAAAATCAACGTGCTTTGAGGGAGGTAGTCTCCTTCTAGCATAGTAAAAATCAGAGACTGAACCATAACTTGTTCATGTGGTAGGAAAATATCATCATGTTAGATCTTAACACTAGTTTAGTAATAGGACATTAAACTGTCCTACGACATAAAAACATTTTGCTAAGTGACCATGCTTGAGGAATTTTCATAAGCTACATGCAATGATTTTTTCAGATTCTATCTTCATCATGTCCTTTATTATGATCCAAATTTTATTTAAAAATTATTTTAAGTTATAATTATGTATCCTAAAATTAAAATTCATATAATTTTCCCCACCCTAAATTCTTAGTGGTGAAAATAGCACCCAAAAACAATAGTTTCAAGTTTTGTGAAAAGTGGATTTTACAAGGTCCTAATGCATACTTTTTTGGATCTGTAAACTTATAATTATTGCTATATGGTCAAAAGAATCTTCTTTGAATTAAAAATTCCAAATTTTAGGAATGTATCTAGGATTTGATTGCTATTTTCTCTTATTCTTTTGTCAAGAGAGTGTCAAGAGGTCTAAAAATGGCTCGTAATCAATGGTTTTTTTTCTCAAGATAGGTATTTATGTTTTGAGGCTTTTATATATGGCCGAAAACTTCTTTGTATATCAAAAATAATGTTACAATTTTCAAGTCCTTAAAGTGGTTGAATGTGATGGTTTTATGATATTTTTTTGTGGTCTATGTAAATGATGAATTATCGTAAGTGCGCCTAGAGAGTAATATAGTATAAAGTTAAAGGCAATATATTCATTAAGAAAAATTTCATGTCATGCACAACAAGACAAAGCAACTATAGACATGCAAAATAGCATGTGCATCTATGCGCACAAATAGAATTATTGGAAATATGGGTGTGTCTATTAACACAGTTATTAACACATCTATTAGTGTGGCCATTGACAGGTCTAATAGCGCATCTATAGTGTATATTAGATGCATTTATAAACACTCAAAAGAGTTTGAATTTTTGTTGCAAGCTTATAAATGTGCATCATTTCTTTCCAAACATTGCCCATGATTACCAAAGCACATAATTTAAAAAAAATATCAATGCTATGCACATGTCACACATGATAGTATGCTTTTTGCCAAATGCACATATACAAAAATTAAGTGAGGTGGGGAGAATGAGACAATATTTAAAGTAGTTTTGCCAATATGTAAGAAATTTTGACGAGACAATGATGGGCTATGTTCAATCTCATCCTCAATGAATTCAACCCTTGCCAAACTATCTATGCTAATATCCAAACCAATGTGGAGATCTACATTTAATACATTCAGCCGACTACTACTTGTGCTATTGTGCTCATCGAAATCAACATCACCAATGGCAAGCTCGTTCTCATGGGTAATGGCCTGAATATCTGTATCTCCTATCTCATGATCATCCTCCTCTCTCGTATCATGATCATCAATCACCTCCATGGTGTAATAGATATGGCATGCCACCACCTATTATCCACCATTGATTGATAGACAACCTATTCAAACACAAATACAAACATGCTATTTTCCTTGCATCGAAGGTATCAAATATAAAAAAGTGAGTATTTTTATATATGTGTACAGTACATGTTCACATTGCTGTGGTAGTACTAGTGAGTCCTTATTGCTTTGCCAAAACTTTGTGGAGTCAATAGTCACAAAGCCACTTGCATGGTGTTTGATTGTTGCATAAGGTCCTCTTTCCACCACATCCTTAAACCACTTGACTTCCAAAACATACACAAAGAAGTGCCAAAAGTTCAAGCTTAATAATATCTTGGATTATCTCACAATAATAATCCATGGCTCCATTGGCTCCCTCAAAGCTAGCAATGATGCCACAATCTTGTGTGTTTCTCTTATCATCAATCCGTTGTGTCCAAAAATTCTTGCCCTCACATTATATAACATTGAACATAGTACACTACACCAAGACAAAATCAATTGAATAAGTAATCTAAATTGTTGAAAGCACCTATCTTATGCATAACATTCTATATACCGACCTTTTGCATGCATCCTCTGGCATACTCCCATTCTTCCATTGTGATATGCATCCCCTTGTCTCTCTCTGCTCTCTTCATTTTGTCAAGTAGCCAATCGACATGAATATCCTTTGGAAGTGCTCTTAGATGCTTAGGGTATGGCACATGAGATCCATGGTGCATACGAAGAGGGACCTTTCTCCTTGGCTTCTTGCATTTGCATCCTCATATCTTATCACCCATCTTTTCATCACATCACTATTAAGCATCCAATAGAGGTTTAGATTAGTAAGCAACTCCCTATCCATTACTTTGCTCCATCCTTTCCATAGAGGCACAATAGAGGTCATCCTTAGGTCTTCTTCATCTCTCCATAGTTGTGGGAGATCAAAAATATATACAAGTGACTCTTGTACCAACCAACCCTCATCCATGCTACCTTCAGGCCTTACATTTTGCCTCACTAAACCCTTCAAGGTCTTCATGAAGCACTCAAGGAAGAACAACCATCGTGCATGTATAGTGCCACACATAGCAATCTCATCCACCAAATGCACTATGAGATGTAGTTAGCTTGTGAGAATAGAACGTGGAAAGGTCTCCTCCACTAAACAAACCACCTCCACTGACATAACTCGAGCACCCTCAAGCATGGTGGGATCTAATCCCTTTGAGCTCACATACCTTGAAATAAAAAAATGCACCATATTAGCAATATGAAAACCTTGCATCATGCATTGATACGCTTCACTTTTTGTAGTGTAAAGTACCTCACAAGCTCTCCCATCTTGTAAATACATCCTTCACATCCTTTGATGCACTATGAAAAATGCTAGTAAGTAGTATGAACTGAACACATGAGCGATGGTTGATTAGTTGCTTCTATACTCACAAATTTGGAAGGAAAAATAGATTATGCCGTCATATTTACTCAGAGCATCTTGTGCCAATCATAAGATTTCAAGCCGTATAATTGCTCTACACCTCTTTTCTTGCTCTTTGTGAAGGCCCCCTTCAAACACCTCATGCATCCAGTGGGAATACGAATTCTAGTGATAGCCCGTTTCACCACCACCATCTCTAACTTTGATAACTTTCATGGTTCACGGGGTAAAAAGACACGCCCATTCGGCCTCTCTTGTGTCCAAGCTTCACATATTCTCCCTGTGGTGCATAGATCCTCCCTTATGCTATTGAAAATGTGGGGAGAGGGTGCATTTATGGCTTGCCCAAAAAGTCAAAAAGAGGGGGATGCAAGTGGGCTGGCCCCATGAGCGAGAAGGTGGTACGATGGATAGAGCCGACCGCACCTCATGTGGGCTTGCCATGTGGACAAGCAGCCATGTAGCTGCCACCCTAGGCACCCACCAAACCCACCACCCCCATCCAAAAAGTCAATGTCCAGGCTGACTACTTGTATATATTTATAGATTAGTGAACGTTTTTTTGACTTCTCCATATTTATTGCTTGCAAAACCACCTCCATCTTACCAAAACCACTTGACCCTCCATTATGACTCCTCCACATAGGATGAGATTAAGTTTCATAAACCTCCCCTAATCCATTCCTTATGAGGCCCTTTTGAGACCCCATTTCTCCCCTATTGAGATCTCCACTTGCCATCAGTTGATCAATGGGAGGAATGCCATGACATGAGCCCTACAATGGATTTGCACTTGAACATATATTGGATGCGAGGGATTATGGGAGAATGTCACAAAACCTTATGAGGCACATCAAGAGTTTTGAAATCTAGTCTATATCTTGCCTTGTCACAAGTCGACATCAATCACATATACATTTGATTTTTTGCTCCAACCACATTTCTCGATGGTGGATATGGAGGGATTCATCCTCACTAGAGGTACTTGTTGAAGACGAAGGCATCCTACAAATAATAACTCCTTAAAAAAAGTGTTAGTGCTTGCAAATTTAATCCCAAAACTGTGTAGCATGTCTAAAAGCATGTCTATTGGCGCATCTCTAATGTGAAACCCGTCTATAAGCATGTCTAATACACAGTGTAGACATGTCAATAAACACACTAACTAGTTTTGAAACCTACATTTTGCTCATTTCCTCACTCCAACATGCTTGCTTTCCTTTCAAAACCCACACCCAACTCCAAGAGGAACTCATCTCCAAGCAACTTACACCTCATCTCCAAGCATACACATTCATCTCCAAGCATACAAGAGAAGAGGGCAAAGAAGGAAACCACAAATCAGCATTCTTGAATGTTTACCTCAAGGAGGAGGTGTACATGGCTCAGCCACCTGGGTTTGAGGCCCCCCCATGTTGACCTTTCCTTGCTGGGAATTGAAGTTAAGAGACTGTGACAAAACATGTGTGCCTCAGGATCTATGGAGCACTCTAAGGTGGATGGAACCTATGTGGAGACATGATGAAGAGAGTGCTCATGACATGTACCTCAAGTCAATTAGGTTCCAAGATAGATTAGCTTCGACTCATAAAGAGAATCTTGAGATAGTGCAAAGTGCTTGGTTGATATTACTTCAAATGAACCTCCCTTTTATAGGTGAGGGTACTTACATCCATTTGCTTGCTCACATGTGGGATATGTCCTCCATGCCATGTGGCAGCTTGCCCTTTGCTCATACCTTTGCTCTACAAGTGCTCATGGCACCACAACTCTCAACACCTCCCCTTGGTGCCATGATCCTTTGGCTACTGCAAGGTGGTCAGATGTGAGTTACATTCCATCACCTCCCCTTAGTGCATGCATTGCTACTTAAGGTGGTCAAGTGTGGCTTTTACATGTCAATACCTCCCCTGGGTGCTTTCATAGCTACTCTCAGGTGGTCAGGCTTGATTTACAAAAATATAGGCAAGGTTGGCAAGGTTTTTGCTTTTCAATACATTCCATTGATGTCACCTTTTGGCTCATGGCTTGATGAGGAAGGCGTTTGCTTCTTTGCTTGTTGTAGCTTCATGCATGATGCTTTGTTTTTCCATGTGCCTTGATGCTTTATGTGTGGATGCCATGCTTTGTGCTATGGTCATCTCATGCACTTGTGCTTTTGGCATGCTTATGACAATGATGTGTGCATACATGCATTGATTTGACATTTGTTGCAAAGGTCTTACCAATTGATTTCTTTCAATATTGGCAGTGTCTAATTGCTAACAATGATTTTAATCTAACAGGTGCGTAGAGCTTGAAAAGACGATCACTTTCTCTTTTTGGAGCGTGTCCAAATTCTTCTTGGATTGCAAGTTATGGCTTGTCGAAGTTGTTGTGAAGAAGAGGGGGTCTTGATGATGTGGCACAGAGATTCACATGCAAAATTCCAAACTGTGCTTGGCAGGGGCTATGTGCTTAGTGGCACTTTAACCAATCCTAATCCTAACCATGGTGAAAGTTTACCACAGTGGTAAATTTGACCAGCCTTATCTGCTTTGGCTAACCAAGGTAAAACTTATCCTGGGTCAAGTTTTATCTGCCACGTGTCCCTTTTTTTTTTTTGGTGAACCTTAGGAAACTTTGTGAAAAGAAGATTCTGCGTCGCGACCGGTGGTGTGGATTGCGAGGACGGCGTGTTGAGCATATGGGTGCCATTTGTAGAGACTAGAGCTCAAGCTATAAGCCACAAGGATGTCATGGCAGATGGAAGTTGCGTATGAAGGAGAGGCTAGCTTATGAAGCCTTCTTTGGAGGCTGGGAGACTGTTAGAGGCGACTGGCCGGTGCCGCAACTATTGGTGAGCTATGGCGGAGGATCTCTCTCCTGTTGAGGTTGCTCGTTGTTGATGGTGACAGCCCATATGGCTTTGAAGCTAGAGCTCGATGGGCTGTCTTTCTCTAAAAGTTGTCTCTAAAGTCTCTATCTTTGGGCTGTCTTTCTCTAAAAGTTGTCTCTAAAGTCTCTATCTTTGTCTCTCTCATAAACATATCTTCCCTCTCAAGCTACCTTCTTCACAATGAAGCATATCTTTCTCTCACTTGGAGTGAACGGAATGAATAACTCTCCTTGATAATTCTTAGGAATGACGAAAATATCTCAAAGCAATCAACAGAATTTTCATTCATTGGACGAAATTCTCTCAATCTAAAACTAAAACTAACCTAAGAGAAAACATGTGCTCCTAAGGCAACCTACAACTAATCTAGGAGACTAGACCTAAGCTCTGATACCATGACAAAACATGTGTGCCTCAGGATCTATGGAGCACTCTAAGGTGGATGGAACCTATGTGGAGACATGATGTGGAGACATGATGAAGAGAGTGCTCATGACATGTACCTCAAGTCAATTAGGTTCCAAGATAGATTAGCTTGGACTCATAAAGAGAATCTTGAGATAGTGCAAAGTGCTTGGTTGATATTACTTCAAATGAACCTCCCTTTTATAGGTGAGGGTACTTACATCCATTTGCTTGCTCACATGTGGGATATGTCCTCCATGCCATGTGGCAGCTTGCCCTTTGCTCATACCTTTGCTCTACAAGTGCTCATGGCACCACAACTCTCAACAGACTGTAAGGTTCTTCAGGTTCCCATTTTATATCATGAGAATAATGTTGCCATTGCATTACAGGTTTTTCATCTTTTTAAAAAAAATGAAAGTATTGTGGATTGGTATGACATGTCAATGCATCACCACCCGTTTGTATGAAAGGTAGAATGAAGCTCTTCCAATCATACATTCTTTCGAGCCTCTCACATACTGTACTTTCCTTACGTCCACCAACTTGCCTGCCACATCTTCTTACCAAGTCATCTATTGTCTCCACATCCTTGCATTTAAGCTCCCTTGAGACTATGCTAAAAACCTGATCGATATCCTCATGTGTATGCCCAACATTCAAAAATCCACATTCGACCTCATTGAAGATTCGATGAGAAACTAGCATGGAGCAGAATGCAAACATGAGTACATTCTTATTTTCTCGCCAGCAATTATCAGCTTGTATTCTCAAAGTCAGTGGTAGGTGACCTTTTTCTACATGTATATTGCGAATTGCCTTCATAATAGATGTTACAACTTGATTGCTATCATGTAGATGCAAGGAATCAATCCATATATCTGCAAAGAACTTAATTCCATGCACTAACACTCCACATAGATGTGTCTTTAGAAAGTTCTTTCCTTGTAATTTAGGTGGAGTGGCAACAAAACGAGGCAATGTTGTTGTAATCTGATCCATGCCATCTACAATAAGGCACATGTAGTCATCGGGATGCGAAATAGCTTGCTCCTTCCAAAATGCATATTTTTGTCTGGAATGTCGAATAAGGTCATGATGAGATTTTCGGTTTTTTTTGTATAATTCCCTTTGATTTGGACATGTTGCACTCTCAATCGCTCGCTTTAAATCATCACAGTCATTGCACTTTGACATTTTTTGCCTCCTTGGGACTTTAACATATCCAAAGTTCTTCTTTCAAAGAGTATACAAAGTATGAGAAGAAGCTACGGCATCCCCTCTTTGCCTTTGCTTTTCTGCAATAGAGTCAAATACTTCAAGCTTTGTCAAGCCCATTGGAAGGTGCATTTCAGTGATCGCATCACCGTTAGGGAGTTTGGTAGATATATGGGGTTGAGATAAAGCATTTTCATGTATGAAGTCTTGCAAAATTGCTGCTGCCCTAACAGTTGAGATTCTTGATTGGACCTTCCTCTATTGCCGTGAATGCTAAATTTGTTGTCGCCCTTTGCCTTGGTGACTAAATCCCAATATGTACCATGGGATAATCTAGTAATATTGCGATATGCCTTATTGCAAATCCTTTTTCCATTTATGGGAGGTTTTACCTTTTGTCTTGAACTTAGCCTTTTAATGCCATTCTGAAGAAAGCAAGAGAGACTTGTGAGAAGGTATTCATTTCTTTCGCTTCCTCTTCTTTGCCACACGTGTCCTCTACATTCCCTGATGTCTGCAAGATCAATGAAGCGCATACATCTTCGCTTGCAACATAGATATCCCAATGCATTTAACATGTTCTCCTCCTTCATTACTCTCTTCCTCTTTGGTTGCTTTTGTGGATCTGCCTCGATTCGCTTTCTCTTCATGCATATGTATGACCGTTTTTGTTCCTCATGCACGTTGTTATCTGTATTTATGCACTTCTTCTCCTCACATTTGTTTGTAACCAAGCATCCATGATTGGTCATTGCATCCTTGTCCATATCACAATCAAAGTTAAATATTGAATAATCCTCTGTTGATCTCATCCTCATTTTTAACATACTCTTAGGACCATTCAATGAATTCAATATTCTACGAGAGTATTGAGAACCTTGAAACTCTTCCACTCCTGAGAGAACATCACTCATTGGGACATCTTGCATGGCTTTTGCAAATCCACAAGCTTGATTGACACCAGGTTTGTTAATATGCATGAACTCATCACACTTGACAAGACATCGCTATTGAAACCTTTGCCCTTCTCACTGTGCAAGAATTCATCCACCCCAGATAAGGCTTCGCTTCTAAAATCATTTTGTTTCTCGGAACCAATGAACTCATCCACTCCAGATAAGATGTCACTTCTATAATTGAGTATATTGAAATCATCCACATTTGAAGTGATAGAGCCTAGCACATGGGCACGCTTTTTAGGTCCTTTGATATTGTAGTATACCTTGTCTTTATCATTGAAAACCACGTGCCTCTTTCTCATGTTTAAAAATTGCATGCTCCATCTCATATTCTTGCCTACCTCATAGTAGGGATCACATAAGGATGTTACATTATCAACCATACCATCATTAGTGACTTTTAGAATCCTCATCTGTGCAAATGACCATTGCTCCACTTGTTCAAATCCCAATACTTCACCTTCAGCTACAGTCTTATTTGCAAATGATCTCATTTGTAAAATGTCCCCTATAGTAAAATCCAAGGTGGTGCACTTTTTATTCTTGATAATGTCTGTTGCATAAGTCTCATCTTTGTCCCATGCTATAAATGATTTGTTGGATGTATTGTAGGGCATAACATCTCCAAGTGTTTCCATATCTCCACATTTATACTTTAGCTCAACATGTGCACTAAGAATCTTTGATACAGTAACTGCCACCTTATCTTCGCCAAGTTTTCGAAAGTGGCAAACTGAATTGGGATCACTATCATGGATTGTAGCAAATGCAACTACTTCTCTTTTGCTACATAAAATCACATCCATCCCTGGAACAAAATCTATAGCCATCTCCTTTGTGACAATCCTTCGCAAGCAAGCTGCAGTAGCAACAATTGCATAAATATTAGTCTCTTTTTAATAATCTACTCATTTATTATAATTTTTAATTAGTACTTAATTTATTGGTGGGAGAAGTAATCTGATCAAGTACTCATCAGATGGACACGCCAAGTTATCGTTTGCATGGTCGATCGAGCATTAAATACTATTTTTGCTCTCGTGTCATGCACATCCATAAAAAAACATGAGCCTGCTAGGTATGTTATCCAATCAAGCACTTATGGGATGGGTGTGCCACTTTGCATGTAAGTCAATTCCACCTAGTTGAAGGTGTGTGCAAAGTATTGTGCCCATCGGATATGCTTTGCATTGTCGATCAAGCATAAAACACCGTTTTTGCCTTAGTGTCATGCACAACCATGAAAAAACACGGTCCTAAGTGTGTTAATCAAACAAGTACTTAGTGGATGGGGGCTCCACTTTTCACGCAAGTCCATTTCAACCAGGTTGAGATGCATGCAAAGTATTGTCACCATCGGATATGCTCTGCATGGTCAATTATACATTATACAACATTCTTCCCGTAGTGATATGCACATCTGCAAAAAAACACGCCCTTAAGTATGTTATCTGACCAAGTACTCATCGGATGGGTGTGCCTCTTTGACAAAATTTCAATGCCACCTAGGTTAAGGCATAGGAAAAGTATTGTTCCCATCGGATATGCTTTGCATGGTCGATCGAGCATTAAATACTATTTTTGCTCTAGTGTCATGCACATCCGTAAAAAAAACACAATGCTAGGTGTGTTATCCGATCAAGTACTTATGTGATGGGAGTGCCACTTTGCATGTAAGTCAACTCCACCTGGTAGAAGGTGTGTGCAAAGTATTGTGCCCATCGGATATGCTTTGCAATGTGGATCAAGCATAAAACACCATTTTTGCCTTAGTGTCATGCACAACCATATAAAAACACAGACCTAGGTGTGTTATTCAAACAAGTACTTATCGGATGGGAGCTCCACTTTGCACGCAAGTTTGTTTCAACAACGTTGAGGTGCGTGCAAAGCATTGTCACCATCAGATATGCTTTGCATGGTCGATCACGCATTATACACCATTTTTTCCCAAGTGATATGCACATCCGTAAAAAACACACCCTTAGGTGTGTTATCTAACCAAGTACTTATCGGATGGGTGTGCCTCTTTGAGAAAATTTCAATACCACCTAGGTTGAGGCGTACGAAAAATGTTGTTCCCATAGGATATCCTTTGCATGATCAATCGAGCAATAAATACTATTTTTGCTCTAGTATCATGCACATCCGTAAAAAAACACGCTGCTAGGTATGTTATCCGATCAAGCACTTATGGGATGGGAGTGCCACTTTGCATGTAAGTCAATTCCATCTAGTTGAAGGTGTGTGCAAAGTATTGTGGCCATCGGATATGCTTTACATTGTCGATCAAGCATAAAACAACGTTTTTCCCTTAGTGTCATGCACAACCATGAAAAAACACGGTCCTAGGTGTGTTAATCAAACAAGTATTTATCGGATGGGGGCTCCACTTTGCACGCAAGTCCGTTTCAACTACAAAAAGTGTTGTGCCCATCGGATATCCTTTGCATGGTCGATCGAGCATTAAATACTATTTTTGCTCTCGTGTCATGCACATCCGTAAAAAAACACGCTGCTAGGTATGTTATCCGATCAAGCACTTATGGGATGGGAGTGCCACTTTGCATGTCAGTCAATTTCACCTAGTTGAAGGTGTGTGCAAAGTATTGTGCCCATCGGATATGCTTTGCGTTGTCGATCAAGCATAAAACACCGTTTTTGCCTTAGTGTCATGCACAACCATGAAAAAACACGGTCCTAGGTGTGTTATTCAAACAAGTACTTATCAGATGGGGGCTCCACTTTGCATGCAAGTTTGTTTCAACTAATTTCAGGTGTGTGCAAAGTATTGTCACCATCGGATATGCTTTGCATGGTCCATCACGCCTTATACACCATTTTTTCTCTAGTGATATGCACATTTGCAAAAAAACATGCCCTTAGGTGTGTTATCTGACCAAGTACTTATCAGATGGGTGTGCCTCTTTGAGAACATTTCAATACCACCTAGGCTGAGGCTTACAAAAAGTTTTGTGCCCATCGGATATCCGTTGCATGGTCGATCGAGCATTAAATACTATTTTTGCTCTAGTGTCATGCACATTCGTAAAAAACACGCTACTAGGTATGTTATCCGATCAAGCACATATGGGATGGGAGTGCCACTTTGGATGTAAGTCAATTCCACCTAATTGAAGGTGTGTGCAAAGTATTGTGGCCATCGGACATGCTTTGCATTGTCGATCAAGCATAAAACAACGTTTTTGCCTTAGTGTCATGCACAACCATGAAAAAACACGGTCCTAGGTGTGTTAATCAAACAAGTACTTATCGGATGGGGGCCCCACTTTGCACGCAAGTCTCTTTCAACTACAAAAAGTTTTGTGCCCATCGGATATCCTTGGCATGGTCGATCGAGCATTAAATACTATTTTTGCTCTAGTGGCATGCACATCCGTAAAAAAACACGCTACTAGGTATGTTATCCGATTAAGCACCTATGGGATAGGCATGCCACTTTGCATGTTAGTAAATTCCACGTATTTAAAGGTGTGCGCAAAGTATTGTGCCCATCGGATATGCTTTGCATTGTCGATCAAGCATGAAACACTATTTTTGCCTTAGTGTCATGCACAACCATGAAAAAACACGATCCTAGGTGTGTTATTCAAACAAGTACTTATCGGATGGGGGCTCCACTTTGCACGCAAGTTTGTTTCAACTACATTGAGGTGGGTGCAAATTATTGTCACCATAGGATATGCTTTGCATGGTCAATCATGCGTTATACACCATTTTTTCTCTAGTGATATGCACATCCGCCAAAAAACACGCCCTTAGGTGTGTTATCTGATCAACTACTTATCGGATGGGTGTGCCTCTTTGAGAACATTTCAATACCACGTAGTTTGAGGTGTACGAAAATTGTTGTGCCCATCGGATATCCTTTGCATGGTCGATCGAGCATTAAATACTATTTTTGCTCGTGTCATGCACATCCGTAAAAAACATGCTGCTAGGTATGTTATCCAATCAAGCACTTATGGGATGGGAGTGCCACTTTGCATTTAAGTTGATTCCACCTAGTTGAAGGTGTGTGCAAAGTATTGTGCCCATCGGATATGTTTTGCTTTGTGGATCAAGCATAAAAAACCGTTTTTGCCTTGTGTCATGCACAACCATGAAAAAACATGGTCCTAAGTGTGTTAATCAAACAAGTACTTATCGGATGGGGGCTCCACTTTGCACGCAAGTCTGTTTCAAGTACATTGAGATGCGTGCAAAGTGTTTTTACCATCGGATATGCTCTGCATGGTCGACTACGCATTATACAATGTTTTTCCCATAGTGATATGCACATCCATGAAAAAACATGCCCTTAGGTATGTTTCCTGACCAAGTACTTTTCGGATGGGTGTGCCTCTTTGAGAACATTCCAATACCATGTAGGTTAAGGTATAGGAAAAGTATTGTGCCCATCGGATATGCTTTGCATGGTCGATCGAGCATAAGATACCATTTTTGCCTTAGTGTCATGCACATCCGTAAAAAAACATTCTGCTAGGTATGTTATCCGATCAAGCACTTATGCGATGGGAATTCCACTTTGCATGTAAGTCAATTACACTTATTTTAAGGTGTATGCAAAGAATTGTGCCCATCGGATATGCTTTGCATTGTCGATCAAGCATGAAACACCGTTTTTGCCTTAGTGTCATGCACGACCATATAAAAACATGGTCCTAGGTGTGTTATTCAAACAAGTACTTATCGAATGGGGCCTCCACTTTGCACAGAATTCCGTTTCAAGTACGTTGATGTGCGTGCAAAGTATTGTCACCATGGATATGCTTTGCATGGTCGATCACCCATTATACACCATTTTTTCCCTAGTGATATGCACATCCGCAAAAAAACATGCCCTTAAGTGTGTTATCTGACCAAGTACTTATCGGATGGGTGTGCCTCTTTGAGAACATTTCAATACCACCCAGGTTGAGGTGTATGAAAAGTTTTGTGCCCATCGGATATCCTTTGCATGGTCGATCGAGCATTAAATACTATTTTTGCTCTAGTGTCATGCACATCCATAAAAAAACACGCTGCTAGGTATGTTATCTGATCAAGCACTTATGGGATGGGCGTGCCACTTTGCATGTAAGTCAATTCCACCTAGTTGAAGGTGTGTGCAGAGTATTGTGCCCATCGGATATGCATTGCATTGTCGATCAAGCATAAAGCACCACTTTTGCCTTAGTGTCATGCACAACCATGAAAAAACACGGTCCTAGGTGTGTTATTCAAACAAGTACTTATCAGATGGGGGCTCCACTTGGACACCAGTCTGTTTGAACTACGTTGAGGAGCATGCAAAGTATTGTTACCATCGAATATGCTTTGGATGGTCGATCACGCATTATACACCATTTTTTCCCGAGTGATATGCACCTCTGCAAAAAAACATGCCCTTAGGTGTGTTATCTAACCAAGTACTTATCGGATGCGTGTGCCTCTTTGAGAACATTCCAATACTACCTAGGTTGAGGTGTACAAAAAGTGTTGTTCCCATCGGATATCCTTTGCATGATCGATCGAGCAATAAATACTATTTTTGCTCTAGTGTCATGCACATCCGTAAAAAAACACGCTGCTAGGTATGTTATCCAATCAAGCACTTATGGGATGGGAGTGCCACTTTGTAGGTAAGTCAATTCCACCTATTTGAAGGTCTGTGCAAAGTATTGTGCCCATCGGATATGCTTTGCATTGTCGATCAAGCATAAAGCACCGTTTTTGCCTTAGTGTCATGCACAACCATGAAAAAACACGGTCCTAAGTGTGTTATTCAAACAAGTACTTATCGGATGGGGGCTCCACTTTTCACGCCAATACGTTTCAACTATGTTGAGATGAGTGCAAAGTATTGTCACCATCTCATATGCTTTGCATGGTCGATCACGCATTATACACAATTTTTTCCCGAGTGATATGCACATCCTTAAAAAAACACGCCCTTAGGTGTGTTATCTGACCAAGTACTTATCAGGTCGATGTGCCTCTTTGAGAACATTCGAATACCACCTAGGTTGAGGCTTACAAAAAGTGTTGAACCCATCAGATATCCTTTGCATGATCAATCGAGCAATAAATACTATTTTTGCTCGTCATGCACATCCATAAAAAAACACGCTGCTAGGTATGTTATCCAATCAAGCACTTATGGGATGGGAGTGCCACTTTGCAGGTAAGTCAAATACACCTAATTGAAGGTGTGTGCAAAGTATTGTGCCCATCAGATATGCTTTGCATTGTCGATCAAGCATAAAACACCGTTTTTGCCTTAGTGTCATGCACAACGTTGAAAAAACACAGTCCTAAGTGTGTTAATCAAACAAGTACTTATCGGATGGGGGCTCCACTTTGCATGCAAGTCCGTTTCAACTATGTTAATATGCGTGCAAAGTATTGTCACCATCGGATATGCTCTACATGTTCGATTATGCATTATACACCATTTTTTCCAGAGTGATATGCACATCCGTAAAAAAACACGCCCTTAGGTGTGTTATCTGACCAAGTACTTATCGGATGAATGTGCCTCTTTGGCAACATTCCAATACAACCTAGGTTGAGGTGTACGAAAAGTTTTTTGCCCATCGGATATCCTTTGCATGATCGATCGAGCAATAAATACTATTTTTGCTCTAGTGTCATGCACATCCGTAAAAAAACACGCTGCTAGGTATGTTATCTGATCAAGCGCTTATGGGATGGGAGTGCCACTTTGCATGTAAGTCGATTCCACCTAGTTGAATGTGTGTACAAGGTATTGTGCCCATCGGATATGTTTTGCATTGTCGATCAAGCATAAAACACCGTTTTTGCCTTAGTGTCATGCACAACCATGAAAAAACACGGTCCTAGGTGTGTTATTCAAACAAGTACTTATCGGATGGGGGCTCCACTTTGCATGCAAGTTTATTTCAACTAATTTCAGGTGTGTGCAAAGTATTGTCACCATCGGATATGCTTTGCATGGTTCATCACGCCTTATACACCATTTTTTCTCTAGTGATATGCACATTTGCAAAAAAACATGCCCTTAGGTGTGTTATCTGACCAAGTACGGATGGGTGTGCCTCTTTGAGAACATTTCAATACCACCTATGCTGAGGCTTACAAAAAGTTTTGTGCCCATCGGATATCCGTTGCATGGTCGATCAAGCATTAAATACTATTTTTGCTCTAGTGTCATGCACATTCGTAAAAAACACGCTACTAGGTATGTTATCCGATCAAGCACTTATGGGATGTGAGTGCCACTTTAGATGTAAGTCAATTCCACCTAATTGAAGGTGTGTGCAAAGTATTGTGGCCATCGGACATGCTTTGCATTGTCGATCAAGCATAAAACAACGTTTTTGCCTTAGTGTCATGCACAACCATGAAAAAACACGGTCCTAGGTGTGTTAATCAAACAAGTACTTATCGGATGGGGGCCCCACTTTGCACGCAAGTCTCTTTCAACTACAAAAAGTGTTGTGCCCATCGGATATCCTTTGCATGGTCGATCGAGCATTAAATACTATTTTTGCTCTAGTGGCATGCACATCCGTAAAAAAACACGCTACTAGGTATGTTATCTGATCAAGCACCTATGGGATGGGCATGCCACTTTACATGTTAGTAAATTCCACGTAGTTAAAGGTGTGTGCAAAGTATTGTGCCCATCGGATATGCTTTGCATTGTCGATAAAGCATAAAACACTATTTTTGCCTTAGTGTCATGCACAACCATGAAAAAACACGATCCTAGGTGTGTTATTCAAACAAGTACTTATCGGATGGGGGCTCCACTTTGCACGCAAGTTTGTTTCAACTACATTGAGGTGCGTGCAAATTATTGTCACCATCGGATATGCTTTGCATGGTCAATCATGCGTTATACACCATTTTTTCTCTAGTGATATGCACATCCGCCAAAAAACACGCCCTTAGGTGTGTTATCTGACCAACTACTTATCGGATGGGTGTGCCTCTTTGAGAACATTTCAATACCACGTAGGTTGAGGTGTACGAAAATTGTTGTGCCCATCGGATATCCTTTGCATGGTCGATCGAGCATTAAATACTATTTTTGCTCTAGTGTCATGCACATCCGTAAAAAACATGCTGCTAGGTATGTTATCCAATCAAGCACTTATGGGATGGGAGTGCCACTTTGCATTTAAGTTGATTCCACCTAGTTGAAGGTGTGTGCAAAGTATTGTGCCCATCGGATATGTTTTGCATTGTGGATCAAGCATAAAAAACCGTTTTTGCCTTGTGTCATGCACAACCATGAAAAAACATGGTCCTAAGTGTGTTAATCAAACAAGTACTTATCGGATGGGGGCGCCACTTTGCACGCAAGTCCGTTTCAAGTACATTGAGATGCGTGCAAAGTGTTTTTACCATCGGATATGCTCTGCATGGTCGACTACGCATTATACAATGTTTTTCCCATAGTGATATGCACATCCGCGAAAAAACATGCCCTTAGGTATGTTTCCTGACCAAGTACTTTTCGGATGGCTGTGCCTCTTTGAGAACATTTCAATACCATGTAGGTTAAGGTATAGGAAAAGTATTGTGCCCATCGGATATGCTTTGCATGGTCGATCGAGCATTAAATACCATTTTTGCCTTAGTGTCATGCACATCCGTAAAAAAACATTCTGCTAGGTATGTTATCCGATCAAGCACTTATGCGATGGGAATGCCACTTTGCATGTAAGTCAGTTACACTTATTTGAAGGTGTGTGAAAAGAATTGTGCCCATCGGATATGCTTTGCATTGTCGATCAAGCATGAAACACCGTCTTTGCCTTAGTGTCATGCACGACCATATAAAAACACGGTCCTAGGTGTGTTATTCAAACAAGTACTTATCGAATGGGGCCTCCACTTTGCACAGAATTCCGTTTCAACTACGTTGATGTGCGTGCAAAGTATTGTCACCATGGATATGCTTTGCATGGTCGATCACCCATTATACACCATTTTTTCCCTAGTGATATGCACATCTGCAAAAAAACACGCCCTTAAGTGTGTTATATGACCAAGTACTTATCGGATGGGTGTGCCTCTTTGAGAACATTTCAATACCACCTAGGTTGAGGTGTACAAAAAGTTTTGTGCCCATCGGATATCCTTTGAATGGTCGATCCAGCATTAAATACTATTTTTGCTCTAGTGTCATGCACATCCATAAAAAAACACGCTGCTAGGTATGTTATCTGATCAAGCACTTATGGGATGGGCGTGCCACTTTGCATGTAAGTCAATTCTACCTAGTTGAAGGTGAGTGCAAAGTATTGTGCCCATCGGATATGCATTGCATTGTCGATCAAGCATAAAGCACCGTTTTTGCCTTAGTGTCATGCACAACCATGAAAAAACACGGTCCTAGGTGTGTTATTCAAACAAGTACTTATGAGATGGGGGCTCCACTTTGCACGCCAGTCCGTTTAAACTACGTTGAGGAGCATGCAAAGTATTGTTACCATCGGATATGCTTTGGATGGTCGATCACGCATTATACACCATTTTTTCCCGAGTGATATGCACATCTGCAAAAAAACATGCCCTTAGGTGTGTTATATGACCAAGTACTTATCGGATGGGTGTGCCTCTTTGAGAACATTCCAATACTACCTAGGTTGAGGTGTACAAAAAGTGGTGTTCCCATCGGATATCCTTTGCATGATCGATCGAGCAATAAATACTATTTTTGCTCTAGTGTCATGCACATCCGTAAAAAAACACGCTGCTAGGTATGTTATCCAATCAAGCACTTATGGGATGGGAGTGCCACTTTGTAGGTATGTCAATTCCACCTAGTTGAAGGTCTGTGCAAAGTATTGTGCCCATCGGATATGCTTTGCATTGTCGATCAAGCATAAAGCACCGTTTTTGCCTTAGTGTCATGCACAACCATGAAAAAACACGGTCCTAAGTGTGTTATTCAAACAAGTACTTATCGGATGGGGGCTCCACTTTGCACGCCAATATGTTTCAACTATGTTGAGGTGTGTACAAAGTATTGTCACCATCTCATATGCTTTGCATGGTCGATCACGCATTATACACAATTTTTTCCCGAGTGATATGCACATCCGTAAAAAAACACGCCCTTAGGTGTGTTATCTGACCAAGTACTTATTAGGTCGATGTGCCTCTTTGAGAACATTCGAATACCACCTAGGTTGAGGCATACAAAAAGTGTTGAACCCATCAGATATCCTTTGCATGATCAATCGAGCAATAAATACTATTTTTGCTCATCATGCACATCCATAAAAAAACACGCTGCTAGGTATGTTATCTAATCAAGCACTTATGGGATGGGAGTGCCACTTTGCAGGTCAGTCAAATCCACCTAATTGAAGGTGTGTGCAAAGTATTGTGCCCATCAGATATGCTTTGCATTGTCGATCAAGCATAAAACACCGTTTTTGCCTTAGTGTCATGCACAACCATGAAAAAACACGGTCCTAAGTGTGTTAATCAAACAAGTACTTATCGGATGGGGGCTCCACTTTGCATGCAAGTCCGTTTCAACTATGTTGAGATGCGTGCAAAGTACTGTCACCATCAGATATGCTTTGCATGTTCGATTATGCATTATACACCATTTTTTCTAGAGTGATATGCACATCCGTAAAAAAACACGCCCTTAGGTGTGTTATCTGACCAAGTACTTATCGGATGAATGTGCCTCTTTGGAAACATTCCAATACAACCTAGGTTGAGGTGTACGAAAAGTTTTTTGCCCATCGGATATCCTTTGCATGATCGATCGAGCAATAAATACTATTTTTGCTCTAGTGTCATGCACATCCGTAAAAAAACACGCTGCTAGGTATGTTATCTGATCAAGCGCTTATGGGATGGGAGTGCCACTTTGCATGTAAGTCGATTCCACCTAGTTGAATGTGTGTACAAGGTATTGTGCCCATCGGATATGCTCTGCATTGTCGATCAAGCATAAAACACCGTTTTTGCTTTAGTGTCATGCACAACCATGAAAAAACACGGTCCTAAGTGTGTTAATTAAATAAGTACTTATCGGATGGGGGCTCCACCTTGCACCCAAGTCCGTCTCAACTACTTTGAGGTGCGCGCAAAGTATTGTCACCATCGAATATGATTTGCATGGTCGATCACGCATTATACACCGTTTTTTCCCTAGTGATATGCACATCCGCAAAAAACACGCCCTTAGGTGTGTTATCTGACCAAGTACTTATTGGATGGGTGTGCCTCTTTGAGAACATTTCAATACCATGTAGGTTGCGGTGTAGGAAAAGTGTTGTGCCCATCGGATATCCTTTGCATGGTCGATCGAGCATTAAATACTATTTTTGCTCTAGTCTCATGCACATCCGTAGAAAAAACACGCTGCTAGGTATGTTATCCAATCAAGCACTTATGGGATGGGTGTGCCACTTTGCATGTAAGTCAATTTCACCGAGTTGAAGGTGTGTGCAAAGTATTGTTCCCATCGGATATGCTTTGCATTGTCGATCAGGTATAAAACACAGTTTCTGCCTTAATGTCATGCACAACCATGAAAAAACACGGTCCTAAGTGTGTTAATCAAACAAGTACTTATCGGATGGGGGCTCCAGTTTGCACGCAAGTCCGTTTCAACTACGTTGAGATGCGTGCAAAGTATTGTCACCATCGGACATGCTCTGCATGGTCAATTACGCATTATACAACGTTTTTCCCGTAGTGATATGCACATACCTTCAATTACTTTGCACGCCAGTCCTTTTCAACTACGTTGAGGTGCATGAAAAGTATTGCTACCATTGGATATGCTTCGCATGCTCGATCACACATTATACACCATTTTTTCCCGAGTGATATGCACATCTGCAAAAAAACACACCCTTAGGTGTGTGATCTGACCAAGTACTTATCGGATGGGTGTGCCTCTTTGAGAACATTCCAATACCACCTAGGTTGAGGCATACAAAAGGTGTTGTGCCCATTGGATATCCTTTGCATGATCGATCGAGCAATAAATACTATTTTTGCTCTAGTGTCATGCACATCCGTAAAAAAACACGCTGCTAGGTATGTTATCCAATCAAGAACCTATGGGATGAGAGTGCAACTTTGCAGGTAAGTCAATTCTACCTAGTTGAATGTGTGTGCAAAGTATTGTGCCCATCGGATATGCTTTGCATTGTGGATCAAGCATAAAGCACCGTTTTTGCCTTAGTGTCATGCACAACCATGAAAAAACACGGTTCTAAGTGTGTTAATCAAACAAGTACTTATCGGATGGGGGCTCCACTTTGCACGCAAGTCTGTTTCAATTTTCTTGAGATGCGTGCAAAGTATTATCACCATCGGATATGCTCTGCATGTTCGATTACGCATTATACACCATTTTTTCTCGAGTGATATGCACATCCACAAAAAAACATGCCCTTAGGTGTGTTATCTGAGCAAGTACTTATCGGATGGATGTGCCTCTTTGGGAACATTCTAATACAACCTAGGTTGAGGTGTATGAAAATTGTTGTGCCCATCGGATATCCTTTGCATGATCGATCGAGCAATAAATACTATTTTTGCTCTAGTGTCATGCACATCCGTAAAAAAATACGCTGCTAGGTATGTTATCCGATCAAGCGCTTATGGGATGGGAGTGCCACTTTGCATGTAAGTCAATTCCACCTAGTTGAATGTGTTTACAAGGTATTGTGCCCATCAGATATGCTCTGCATTGTCGATCAAGCATAAAATGCCGTTTTTGCCTTAGTGTCATGCACAACCATGAAAAAACACGGTCCTAAATGTGTTAATTAAATAAGTACTTATCGGATGGGGGCTGCACCTTGCACCCAAGTCCGTCTCAACTAAGTTGAGGTGCGCGCAAAGTATTGTCACCATCGAATATGATTTGCATGGTTGATCATGCATTATACACCGTTTTTTCCCTAGTGATATGCACATCCGCAAAAAAACATGCCCTTAGGTGTGTTATCTGACCAAGTACTTATCGGATGGGAGTGCCTCTTTGCGAATATTTCAATACCACGTAGGTTGCGGTGTAGGAAAAGTTTTGTGCCCATCGGATATCCTTTGCATGGTCAATCGAGCATTAAATACTATTTTTGCTCTAGTGTCATGCACATCCGTTAAAAAAACACGCTGCTAGGTATGTTATCCAATCAAGCACTTATGGGATGGGTGTGCCACTTTTCATGTAAGTCAATTTTACCGAGTTGAAGGTGTGTGCAGAGTATTATTCCCATCGGATATGCTTTGCATTGTCGATCAGGCATAAAACACAGTTTTTGCCTGTGTCATGCACAACCATGAAAAAACACGGTCCTAAGTGCGTTAATCAAACAAGTACTTATCGGATGGGGGCTCCAGTTTGCATGCAAGTCTGTTTCAACTATGTTGAGATGCGTGCAAAGTATTGTCACCATGGGATATGCTCTGCATGGTCGATTACGCATTATACAACGTTTTTCCCGTAGTGATATGCACATACAAAGTACTTATCGGATGGGGGTTCACTTTGCATGCCAGTCCGTTTCAACTACGTTGAGGTGCATGCAAAGCATTGTTACCATCGGGTATGCTTTGCATGGTCGATCATGCATTATACACCATTCTTTCCCGAGCGATATGCACATCTGCAAAAAAACACACCCTTAGGTGTGTTATCTGACCAAGTACTTATCGGATGGGTGTGCCTCTTTGAGAACATTCCAATACCACCTAGGTTGAGGCGTACAAAAGGTGTTGTGCCCATTGGATATACTTTGCATGATCGATTGAGCAATAAATACTATTTTTGCTCTAGTGTCATGCACATCCGTAAAAAAACACGCTGCTAGGTATGTTATCCAATCAAGCACCTATGGGATGAGAGTGCCACTTTGAAGGTAAGTCAATTCCACCTAGTTGAATGTTTGTGCAAAGTATTGTGCCCATCGGATTACACATTATACACCATTTTTTCCCGAGTGATATGCACATCCATAAAAAAACACGCCCTTAGGTATGTTATTTGACCAAGTACTTATGGGATGGGTGTGCCTCTTTAAGAACATTTCAATACCACCTAGGTTAAGGTGTAGGAAAAGTATTGTGCCCATCGGATATGCTTTTCATGGTCGATCGAGCATTAAATACCATTCTTGCCTTAGTGTCATGCACATCCATAAAAAAGCACACTGCTAGGTGTGTTATCCGATCAAGTACTTATGCGATGGGAATGCCACTTTGCATGTAAGTCAATTCCACCTAGTTGAAGGTGTGTGCAAGGTATTGTGCCCATCGGATATGCTTTGCATTGTCGATCAATTGAGGTGCATGCAAAGTATTGTCACCATCGGATATGATTTGCATGGTCGATCATGCATTATACACCATTTTTTCCCTAGTGGTATGCACATCTACAAAAAAACACGCCATTAGGTGTGTTATCTGACTAGTTACTTATCGGATGGGTGTGCCTCTTTGAGAACATTTCAATACCACCTAGGTTGCTGTGTACCAAAAGTATTGTGCCCATCAGATATCCTTTGCATGGTCGATCGAGCATTAAATACTATTTTTGCTCTAGTGTCACGCACATGCGTAAACAAAACACGCTGCTAGGTATGTTATCTGATCAAGCACTTATGGGATGGGCATGCCACTTTGCATGTAAGTCGATTCCACCTAGTTGAAGGTGTGTGCAAAGTATTGTGCCCATCGGATATGCTTTGCATTGTCGATCAAGCATAAAACACCGTTTTTGCCTTAGTGTCATGCACAACCATGAAAAAACATGGTCCTAAGTGTGTTAATCAAACAAGTACCTATCGGATGGGGGCTCCATTTTGCACACAAGTCCGTTTCAACTATTTTGAGATGCATGCAAAGTATTGTCACCATCGGATATGCTCTGCATGTTCGATTACGCATTATACACCATTTTTTCCCGAGTGATATGCACATCTGCAAAAAAACACGCCCTTAGGCGTGTTATCTGACCAAGTACCTATCGGATGGATGTGCCTCTTTGGGAACATTCCAATACAACCTAGGTTGATGTGTACAAAAACTATTGTGCCCATCGGATATCCTTTGCATAACCAATCGAGCAATAAATACTATTTTTGCTCTAGTGTCATGCACATCCGTAAAAAAACACTCCGCTAGGTATGTTATCCGATCAAGCGCTTATGGGATGGGAGTGCCACTTTGCATGTAAGTCAATTTCACCTAGTTGAATGTGTGTACAAGGTATTGTGCCCATCGGATATGCTCTGCATTGTCGATCAAGCATAAAACACCGTTTTTGCCTGTGTGTCATGCACAACCATGCAAAAACACGGTCCTAAGTGTGTTAATTAAATAAGTACTTATCGGATGGGGGCTCCACCTTGCACCCAAGTCCGCCTCAACTACTTTGAGGTGCGCGCAAAGTATTTTCACCATCGAATATGATTTGCATGGTCGATCACGCATTATACACCGTTTTTTCCCTAGTGATATGCACATCCGCAAAAAAACATGCCCTTAGGTGTGTTATCTGACCAAGTACTTATCGGATGGGTGTGCCTCTTTGAGAACATTTCAGTACCATGTAGGTTGCAGTGTAGGAAAAGTGTTGTGCCCATCGGATATCCTTTGCATGGTCGATCGAGCATTAAATACTATTTTTGCTCTAGTGTCATGCACATCCATAAAAAAACACGCTGCTAGGTATGTTATCCGATCAAGCACTTATGGGATGGGTGTGCCACTTTGCATGTAAGTCAATTTTACCGAGTTGAAGGTGTGTGCAAAGTATTGTGCCCATCGGATATGCTTTGCATTGTCGATCAGGCATAAAACACAATTTTTGCCTTAGTGGACATCATGCACAACCATGAAAAAACACGGTCCTAAGTGTGTTAATCAAACAAGTACTTATCGAATGGGGGCTTTAGTTTGTACGCAAGTCCATTTCAACTACGTTGAGATGCGTGCAAAGTATTGTCACCATCGGATATGCTCTGCATGGTCGATTACACATTATACAATGTTTTTCCCGTAGTGATATGCACATACAAAGTACTTATCGGATGGGGGCTCCACTTTGCACGCCAGTCCGTTTCAACTACGTTGAGGTGCATGCAAAGTATTGTTACCCTCGGATATGCTTTGCATGGTCGATCACGCATTATACACCATTTTTTCTCGAGTGATATGCACATCTGCAAAAAAACACACCCTTAGGTGTGTTATCTGACCAAGTACTTATCGGATGGGTGTGCCTCTTTGAGAACATTCCAATACCACCTAGGTTGAGGCGTACAAAAGGTGTTGTGCCCATCGGATATCCTTTGCATGATCGATCAAGCAATAAATACTATTTTTGCTCTAGTGTCATGCACATCTGTAAAAAAACACACTGCTAGGTATGTTATCCAATCAAGCACCTATAGGATGAGAGTGCCACTTTGCAGGTAAGTCAATTCCACCTAGTTGAATGTGTGTGCAAAGTATTGTGCCCATCGGATATGCTTTGGATTGTCGATCAAGCATAAAGCACCATTTTTGCCTTAGTGTCATGCACAACCATGAAAAACACGGTCCTAAGTGTGTTAATCAAACAAGTACTTATCGGATGGGGGCTCCACTTTGCACGCAAGTCCGTTTTAACTATGTTGAGATGCATGCAAAGTATTGTCATCATCGGATATGTTCTGCATGGTCGATTACGCATTATGCACCATTTTTTCCCGAGTGATATGCACATCCACAAAAAAACTTAGGTATGTTATTTGACCAAGTACGTACCATTCTTGCCTTAGTGTCATGCACATCCGTAAAAAAGCACGCTGCTAGGTGTGTTATCCAATCAAGTACTTATGCGATGGGAATGCCACTTTGCATGTAAGTCAATTCCACCTAGTTGAAGGTGTGTGCAAGGTATTGTGCCCATCGGATATGCTTTGCATTGACGATCAAGCATAAAACACCATTTTTGCCTTTGTGTCATTCACAACCATACAAAAACACGGCCGTAGGTGTGTTATTCAAACAAGTACTTATTGGATGGGGGCTCCACTTTGCACGCAAGTCCGTTTCAACTATGTTGAGGTGCATGCAAAGTATTGTCACCATCGGATATGATTTGCATGGTCCATCACGCATTATACACCATTTTTCCCTAGTGGTATGCACATCTGCAAAAAAACATGCCCTTAGGTGTGTTATCTGACTAGGTACTTATCGGATGGGTGTGCCTCTTTGAGAACATTTTAATACCACCTAGGTTGAGGCGAACAAAAAGTATTGTGCCCATCAGATATCCCTTGCATGGTCGATCGAGCATTAAATACTATTTTTGCTCTAGTGTCACGCACATCCATAAAAAAAACATGCTGCTAGGTATGTTATCCGATCAAGCACTTATGGGATGGGCGTGCCACTTTGCATGTAAGTCGATTCCACCTAGTTGAAGGTGTGTGCAAAGTATTGTGCCCATCAGATATGCTTTGCATTGTTGATCAAGCATAAAACACCGTTTTTGCCTTAGTATCATGCACAACCATGAAAAAACACGGTCCTAAGTGTGTTAATCAAACAAGTACGTATCGGATAGGGGCTCCAGTTTGCACACAAGTCTGTTTCAACTACGTTGAGATGCATGTAAAGTAATATCACCATCGAATATGCTCTGCATGGTCGAGTACGCATTAGACAACATTTTTCCCGTAGTGATATGCACATCCGCAAAGAAACATGCCCTTAGGTATGTTATCTAACCAAGTACTTATCGGATGGGTGTGCCTCTTTGAGAACACTTCAATACCACCTAGGTTAAGGTGTAGGAAAAGTATTGTGCCCATTGGATATGCTTTGCATGGTTGATCGAGCATTAAATACCATTTTTGCCTTAGTGTCATGCAGATCCGTAAAAGAAGACGCTGCTAGGTGTGTTATCCGATCAAGTACTTATGCGATGGGAATGCCACTTTGCATGTAAGTCAATTCCACTTGGTTGAAGGTGTGTGCAAAGTATTGTACCCATTGGATATGCTTGCATTGTCGATCAAGCATAAAACACCGTTTTTGCCTTTGTGTCATGCACAACCATATAAAAACACGGCCGTAGGTGTGTTATTGAAATAAGTACTTATAGGATCGGGGCTCCACTTTGCATGCCAATCTTTTTCAACTACATTGAATTTCGCGCAAAGTATTGTCACCATCGGATATGCTTTGCATGGTCGATCACCCATTATACACCTTTTTTCCCTAGTGATATGGACATCCGCAAAAAAACACACCATTAGGTGTGTTATCTAACCAAGTACTTATAAGATGGGTGTGCCTCGTTGAGAACATTTCAATACCACCTAGGTTGAGGCATACAAAAAGTGTTGTGCCCATCGGATATCCTTTGCATGGTCGATCGAGCATTAAATACTATTTTTGCTCTAGTGTCATGCACATCCGTAAAAAAACACACACTACTAGGTATGTTATCCGATCAAGGACTTATGGGATGGGTGTGCCACTTTGCATGTCAGTTTATTCCACCTAGTTGAAGGTGTGTGCAAAGTATTGTGCCCATCGGATATGCTTTGCATTGTTGATCAAGCATAAAACACTGTTTTTGCCTTAGTGTCATGCATAACCATGAAAAAACACGGTCCTAGGTGTGTTATTCAAACAAGTACTTATCGGATGGGGGCTCCAATTTGCACGCAAGTCTGTTTCAACTACGTTGAGGTGCCTGCAAAGTATTGTCACCATCGGATATGCTTTGCATCGTCGATCACGCATTATACACCATTTTTTCTCGAGTGATATGCACATCCACAAAAAAACATGCCCTTAGGTGTGTTATCTAACCAAGTACTTATCGGATGGGTGTGCCTCTTTGAGAACATTCCAATACCACCTAGGTTGAGGCGTACAAAAAGTTTTGTGCCCATCAGATATCCTTTGCATGATCAATCGAGCAATAAATACTATTTTTGCTCGTGTCATGCACATCCATAAAAAAACACGCTGCTAGGTATGTTATCCGATCAAGCACTTATGGGATGGGAGTGCCACTTTGCATGTAAGTCAATTCCACCTAGTTGAAGGTGTGTGCAAAGTATTGTGCCCATTCGATATGCTTTGCATGGTCGATCACGCATTATACACCATTTTTTCCCTAGTGATATGGAGATCCACAAAAAAACACGCCATTAGGTGTGTTATCTGACTAAGTACTTATTGGATGGGTGTGCCTCGTTGAGAACATTTCAATACCAGCTAGGTTGAGGCATAAAAAAAGTATTGTGCCCATCAGATATCCTTTGCATGGTTGATTGAGCATTAAATACTATTTTTGCTCTAGTGTCATGCACATCCGTAAAAAAACACGTTGCTAGGTATGTTATCCAATCAAGCACTTATGGGATGGGCGTGCCACTTTGCATGTAAGTTGATTCCACCTAGTTGAAGGTGTGTGCAAATTTTTGTGCCCCTCGGATATGCTTTGCATTGTCGATCAAGCATAAAACACCGTTTTTGCCTAGTGTCATGCATAACCATGAAAAAACACGGTCCTAGGTGTGTTATTCAAACAAGTACTTATCGGATGGGGCCTCCACTTTGCACACAAGTCTGTTTCAACTACCTTGAGGTGCATGCAAAGTATTGTCACCATTGGATATGCTTTGCATGGTCGATCATGCATTATACACCATTTTTTTCCCGAGTGATATGCACATCTGCAAAAAAACACGGCCTTAGGTGTGTTATCTGACCAAGTACTTATTGGATGGGTGTGCCTCTTTGAGAAAATTCCAATACCACCTAGGTTGAGGCGTACTAAAAGTGTTGTGCCCATCGGATATCCTTTGCATGATCGATCGAGCAATAAATACTATTTTTGCTTTAGTGTCATGCACATCCGTAAAAAAACACGCTGCTAGGTATGTTATCCGATCAAGCACTTATGGGATGGGAGTGCCACTTTGCATGTAAGTCAACTCTACCTATTTGAAGGTGGGTGCAAGGTATTGTGCCCATCAGATCTGCTTTGCATTGTCGATCAAGCATAAAACATAGTTTTTGCCTGTGTCATGCACAACCATGAAAAAACACGGTCCTAAGTGTGTTAATTAAACAACTACTTATTGGATGGGGGCTCCACCTTGCACCCAAGTCCATTTCAACTATGTTGAGGTGCGTGCAAAGTATTGTCACCATCGGATATGATTTGCATGGTCGATCACGCGTTATACACTGTTTTTTCCCTAGTGATATGCACATCCATAAAAAAACACGCCCTTAGGTGTGTTATCTGACTAAGTACTTATCCGATGGGTGTGCCTCTTTGAGAAAATTTCAATACCACCTAGGTTGTGGTGTAGGAAAAGTGTTGTGCCCATCGGATATCCGTTGCATGGTCGATCGAGCATTAAATACTATTTTTGCTCTAGTGTCATGCACATCGGTAAAAAAAACACGCTGCTAGGTATGTTATCTGATCAAGCACTTATGGGATGGGTGTGCCACTTTGCATGTAAGTCAATTCCACCTAGTTAAAGGTGTGTGCAAAGTATTGTGCCCATCGGATATTCTTTGCATTGTCGATCACGCATAAAACACCGTTTTTGCCTTAGTGTCATGCACAACCATGAAAAAACACAGTCCTAAGTGTGTTAATCAAACAAGTACTTATCGGATGGGGCTCCAATTTGCACGCAAGTCCGTTTCAACTAAGTTGAGATGCGTGCAAAGTATTGTCACCATCGGATCTGCTCTGCATGGTCGATTACGCATTTACAATGTTTTTCCCGTAGTGATATGCACATTCGCAAAAAAACATGCCCTTAGGTATATTATCTGACCAAGTACTTATCAGATGGGTGTGCCTCTTTGAGAACATTTCAATACCACCTAGATTAAGGTATAGGAAAAGTATTGTGCCCATCGGATATGCTTTGGATGGTCGATTAAGCATTAAATTCCATTTTTGCCTTAGTGTCATGCACATCTGTAAAAAAACACGCTGCTAGGTGTGTTATCCGATCAAGTACTTATGCGATGGGAATGCCACTTTGCATGTAAGTCAATTGCACCTAGTGGAAGAGTGTGTGCAAAGTATTTTGCCCATCGGATATGCTTTGCATTGTCGATGAAGCATAAAACACCGTTTTTACCTTTGTGTCATGCACAACCATATAAAAACATGACCGTAGGCATGTTATTCAAATAAGTACTTATCAGATGGGGGCTCCACTTTGTACACAAGTCTGTTTCAACTACGTTGAGGTGCATGCAAAGTATTGTCACCATTGGATATTCTTTGCATGGTTGATCACGCATGGTACACCCTTTTTTCCCTAGTGATATGGACATCTGCAAAAAAACACGCCCTTAGGTGTGTTATCTGACCAAGTACTTATCGGATGGGTGTGCCTCTTTGAGAACATTTCAATACCACCTAGGTTGAGGCGTACAATCGCGGCTGCCAGCCCGAGGGAAGGGGGGGAAGGGCTGAGAGGAGCGGGGGGCCTGGGGGGATCCTTGGTACATCGACAGTGGTGCATCATCTCATATGACAAATCATCAGGAATGGTTCACAGAAATGAAGCCATTAGAAGGTCAAAAGAATGTCATCTACACAGCAGACAATACACCGAATCCGGTTCAAGGGACATGTGTTATCCCTATGAACAATTTCACTAGTACAAAAGGATTAGTCAAAGATGTGCTCTATGTTCCGAAGCTCAGCAAGAACCTTTTGTCAGTAGGTCAAATGACGGAACACAACTACAAAGTCATCTTCGACGGTGATGAATGCACTATCAGAGACAAATCCAAAAGAGGTCAGCTAGTAGCAAAAGGTGTCAAGGAAGGACGCTTATACAGGATGCTAGCTACAGTACCAGATAAGCATGCCATGTCCGCTCAAATGCAACAGATGCCACTATCTGCAAAATGGCACAAGAGATATGGTCATGTCAACTTCAAGTACTTGTTAGATCTAAGGAATCAAAATATGGCAATTGGGATTCCGAAGCTACAGTTTCTTGGAAAGGTTTGTGAAGCATGCTGCTTCGGCAAACAAAAGCGAACCAACTTTGTCAGAAGTACCTCTCGTGCACGAGGTATTCTTGATTTGATTCATACAGATGTATGGGGTTATGCCCAGACCCGCAGCATCAATGGTTCACTTTATTACTTGACCTTCATCGACGACTACAGCAGATATTGTTGGGTCTACTTTCTGAAAGAGAAATCTGAAGTGTTTGCCAGATTTCAAGAATTCAAAGCCATGGTAGAAAACCAAACAGGCAGAAAGATCAAGGTCATGAGATCAGACAGAGGAGGTGAATACATGTCTTCAGCCTTCATGAACTTTTGCAAAACTCACGGCATTCGAAGACAATTCACATGTGCAGATACTCCTCAGCAAAATGCAAGAGCTAAAAGGAAGAATGGGACTTTAGCAGACAGTGCTAGAGCAATGCTTAGTGAAAAGCATCTTCCGAATCAGTATTGGGCAGAAGCAATAGCTACAGCTAACTACTTGCTTAATCGGCTTCCTACCGAACCGATACAAGGTATGACTCCTTATGAAGCATTCACTGGACATAAGCCACGCATTGGGCATCTCCGCATATTTGGTTGCATAGCATATGCCCACATAGATGATGATCATCGCAGGAAATTGGATGCGAAGTCACGCAAATGCATCATGGTTGGCTACAGTGAAGAAAGTAAAGCATACAAATTGTATGATCCCATCAACCGCAAAGTCATTATCTCCAGAGATGTAATCTTCGATGAGGAATCAGAATGGAAAACCTCACCTACACAGGAGATAGAAGCATCAACTTCACAATCATCTACAGAACAGGTTGATGAAGAAGAGCAAGAATTGCTAGCAACACCCCAAGCAGTGCCACAGCAGCTCAGACGGTCTACTAGGGAAAGCAGACCACCAGCCAGATTGACATATGCTCAGAAAGGCAAAGCAATTCAGGTGGAAACAACCAACTATGCTCTTATGACTACCATCATGGCTATAGAAGAGCCAGTGTACTTCGAAGACGCAGTAGACAAGCCAGAATGGCAAACTGCAATGAATGAAGAAATGGATGCTTTGTATAAAAATAACACTTGGGAATTATGCGACCTTCCACCAAGAAAGAAGGCCATAGCCAACAAATGGGTATACAAAGTGAAGTACAATCCAGATGGCAGTATTCAGAGATACAAAGCCAGATTAGTTGCAAAAGGATTTGCACAACAATATGGCCAAGATTATGATGAGACTTATGCTCCAGTAGCAAAGATGGATTCCATACGGTTCTTGATATCACTAGCGACACTCAGTAAATGGAATGTGTATCAGCTCGATGTCAAGAATGCATTTCTCAATGGTTATCTAGACGAGGATGTCTACATGCAACAACCAGCCGGTTATGTTGAACCAGGAAAAGAGAACCAGGTTTGCCATCTCAAGAAAAGTCTCTATGGCTTAAAGCAAGCACCCAGAAGTTGGTACAGCAGAATTGACAAATATTTTGCTGATCTGGGATACATGAAGTCCAATGCAGATCATACTCTCTACTACAAAGTTCAAGGGGAAGATATTACTATTGCACTTTTGTACGTAGATGATCTGATTGTGACAGGAAGCAAGGATAGCTTCATCAGAAAACTAAAACAAGACTTATCTGCAGAGTTCGACATGAAAGATCTTGGACTTATGCACTATTGTCTTGGAATTGAGTTCTGGAGAGATTCCGATAGCACATTCATGAGTCAGCTCAAATATGTTGACAGTCTCCTGAAGAAGTTTCATATGGCAGATTGCAAGATTGCAGCCACTCCCATGGAACAGAGTTTGAAACTTACTAAAGATTCAGAAAAGCCTATAGTCAATGACAGATACTACAGGCAACTCATTGGATCTCTTATATATCTGACAATCACACGGCCAGATATTTGTTATGCAGTAAGCTCACTAGCACAGTTTATGGCCAAATCCAAAACAGTCTCACTGGAATGCAGCCAAAAGAGTCTTGAGATACATCAGAGGTACAAGACAATTTGGGATAGAATAGAGAGGAAGTCATCCACGGTTGCATGGATACTGTGATAGTGACTATGCTGGAGATCATGAGACCAGGAGATCGACACAGGGATATGCATTTTTCCTTGGTCAAGGTGCTATATCATGGTTGTCAAACAAACAGCCAACTGTTTCTTTGTCTTCGACTGAAGCAGAATATAGAGCACTCACTACAGGTGCATGTGAAGCTATATGGCTCAGAAGACTATTGTCAGAAACCGATTACTTTGATGAGTCAAAGCCAACAACAATATACTGTGATAATCAATCGGCTCAAGCATTGGCCAAAAATCTAGTATATCACTCCAGGACAAAGCACATTGATGTCAGAGAGCACTTCATCAGAGAAAGAGTGTTACTTGGTGACATCACACTGCAGCATTGTGATAGCAAAGAAAATGTTGCAGACATCTTTACCAAACCACTCAGTAAAGAGCTATTCGAGAAACACTGACTAGCTCTTGGTTTGATGCAGAGGAAGGACATTCCCATTAAAGGGGTGTGATGGAATGTAATGCTCAGTCCTTCTTCTATTCCCCAGAATCATCATCTTGAGGGAAGGCCTACTTCATGATGTTGATCTTGAGGGAAGGTGTTGAGAGTTCACGCTCAACATCATGTGATCATATGTGCATAGCACTAACCTTATAGAGTGCTATAAAGGAAAGGGTTAGATCCCCTAACCCTAACCCTAAAAGGGTTTGTATATATTCTATTTTTTCAACTAATTCTAGTGTACAGTTAGTCATTTGTGGTGTGCTCTCTAGCTGTGCCCTCTCTCCTCATCTCCACTCTTCTCCTCTCCCCTCTTCATATTTTGTCATCAAAGATCTTTGTGATGCCTCCTCCTCAACCATCAGAGTTTCCAGAGCTACAAAGTGCATTGGAGACTCTTTCATATACTTGGGAGCAATTTCCTAGTGTGGTGGCAAAAAGGATGCATGCAAAGATAATGTTTGAGTACTTTTAGGATGCACAATATGCTCCTCATATTCAAGGATCTTCACATGAAGGAGATCAAAAAGCTCAGACTTCGATGCAGGGACAAGAAGAACAGGCACACTGTCACAAACATGTAGAACATGAGCGCAAACTTCTAGAGCAAGAAATGGTGGACGTAACTAAGGATGATGAAACAAACCCAAGGCTAAAGATGATCAGGATGAACTCACATCAATCAAAAATCATAATCTTCATCTTAATGAAGCAGTTACATATGATGATGTGGGATATATCTGGGGTCAAAGGACATGGTTTGTGAATGCCAAAGATGTGGAAGCTGTAGCTCTCTTTACTAATAGCTGAAGCCTTGATATATCCCATGCAATGCAAATATACGAGGCTTTGAGAGATGGTAAAAAACCTATGGCAAGCAATGTGGTCTTGCGCCCAATAATGTTTTGTCCAGTCAAAAATAGTTTTCTGGATCAAATAACATTTACAGCGCCTACACATTTCAAGGAAACCTTCAGTCGATTCTTTAAAGACACTCTTAAAAATATTCCACATGAACAAGGCGAAGAGGCACAAGGTGAGAATATGCTAAAGGAAGCAAAGAAGGAATTCCTCCTTCATTGCAGATTCCAGCCCATTGATAGTCAACATTGGGCTTATGCTTGTAATCAGATCGCAAAGGAAGCAAAGGAGGTCAAAAGACTCACTCCAGAACAATTTGCAAAGATAAGTTCATTCCATTATTATCCTGCAACAATCTGTATATTCAAGCATGAGATCAAGTATTTGATTGAGTCCGAAAGACTTAATCATTATGTCCATGGAAAGTGTAAGATATCCTCAACATCAGAGGTCTTACAGAAGGCAAGGGTTATATGGACAACATTTGGTTCTCCAAATCCTGATTTGAAGCGAAAGGTTACAAAAGCAGACGCTGACACACTCACAAACTTCTATACTTCTTTGAGTGCAGTTGTGCCTAGGGAAACTCAAGAGCGAGAAGAAAGTATGACAAGCCTCAAGGTGGTGAGGGATAGATATGCCAACTACACTTCTATCATATTTCGTCCTGTTGAAGTGTTCAATGAGATGCTTGAAACGTGCATTGCTTGTGAGCGTGGATAGTTGACCTATGAAGCTCCTTTGTTTATCTCCGAAAAGTCAAAGGTAATGGATAAGAAGGAGTTGACGGCAAGGATGTGGAGTCCTATAAAGTACTTACCTGACAAGTATGCATCCATGGCAGCACAAAAAATTTTAAAGAAAGAATGGTTTTTTCGAAAAAAAGACAAAGACCGCTGCATGGAAGAATGCATCAATGTACAGGTGAGGCGTGATGCAGTGCATAGTGCCATTAAGTATTTGCTATCAGAGAAACAAATTCCACTTACTCATTGTAACATTGACTATAATGTGGTGAAGCATATAGCTTCTTTGTCAACACCCAAGGTAAAGATATGGGCAAACAGGTGGATTAAAAAGGATGAAGATGGGTCAGAAATAGTAACCTCTTATATGAGAAAAGAAATCCCACAACAGGTGGTTGCATATGTGGAAAGATTAATCAGCGAGATAAGGATGCCGAGAGATATGCTCCAAAGCTTTCAATTCAATGTAGAGGTTATAGTAGAGTCTGGAAAGCTTGTGAACTTCAGGGGAGTCTCAGAATATGACTTCTTCAAGAATGAGTCAGCATGGGATAAGCCACAACTATTACTACCATTGGGAAACAACCTAAAAATATGACTACATTGTAGCATGTATAAAACCTTATTTTTATACTTGTATGCTTATTCAAGCCTTTAATTGGAATATGTAAATCTCATAACTTTTTTATATTTTCCTGCAAGAGGAGAAGAGACTAAGTCTAATGAAAGCATGCTATCTTTGTACTTCTATGATTATTTAAATCTTTATTTTTATTTGGGATGTGTAAATCTCATAACTTTTTAAATTTTTCCTCCAAGAGGAGGAGAGACTCACTCTAATGAAAGCATGTATGAAACCTTACTTTTTAAATTTTTGCTCCAAGCGGAGGAGAGACTCACTCTAATGAAAGCATGTATGAAAACTTATTTGCTTGTTTAAGCCTTTATTTGGGATGTGTATAGTAGAAGGAGGATGTAGAAGACATAGCAAGTGAAGAAGAATACGATGTAGACTACTCTCTCAATAAGATGAGTCATGAAAATATGAATCTATTGGAGTAGATTGGAAGTTCATTCACCGCTATGTTGTTAATTCGACAACAACCTCATTTTTTTGAATTTGGTAAAGAAGAGATTTCAATTCTCTTGAATCCTAAGAAAGAGGTTAATGTCAATCAAAGTCATTACAACCATCCTCAGGTTTGATGCAGCCTTTTCCTTGGCTTTATACTTTGCTTATTTTGATTAAACCCAAGAAGCTAATACTTTTTTTTAAAAATAGTAATGTTATAGCACATTTTTCGCAAAATATACAAAGCGTTTCATATATGCTCGATCCTCGTATTTCGAAAGTGCTTAGCAACAAAGAAGAAACCATAGAGGATGTTTGCAAGTGGTTGAAGCACGTTCCTATGAATGACGCACGAGTTATTTTTATAGCATATTATGAGAAGTAAGCATCAAACCCTACTTGTTTTTTCTATTGCATTGCTAGAATTGTCTCAAACATAGTAATTATTCTTTATTGATAATGCAGCTCACATTGGAGTCTGGTAGTCATGGACATCCTTGCGAAGAAGTGCTTCTTTGCCAACTCAATGACATCCGTCCATGGCACTGTGTTAGAGTAAGTATAGACTACACTTGTTGTCACTTCTTGACATATAGATTGATATGCAATGCACATATTCACTGTTGTTATATGTTTTGATGTGCAGATCAGCTCGAAAGTTAGTAGGTGCTATCGACACAGTAATGTGGCAATGTGACTTGGCACAACAAATAGAGTATATAACATGTCAGGTATCACATCAAGAGAATAGCCACATCTATAATTGTGGATGGAGGGTGGGCTACAATTGCTTTTTGGTACTTGGTCAAATTTTTGAGATACAAAATGACACCACACTATCAACATATACGGATTTGCATCTCTATGCATTTATAACATGTACCATTCAAGCAATCATTAAGGGCGACATTATGGACCCTCCCACAAGGCAAATAGATAATGGCTTAGAGGAGTGCGAAATGAATGCCATCAAAGAGTCAAAGGGGATAGAAGACCTCAACTCTATAAACATGGCTTCATTGGAAGAATTGGGAAGCTCTTTTAATGTTAGGGTTATGATTCAACATAGACCTCAGTATCTTGAATTTGTGGGAGAGGAGATTTCAATCCTCTCTAGAGCTTCAAATGAGGTCAATAACAATGTTATGATGGCCATTCTCAGGTTTGATACAAACTTTTTCTCTAGAAAAAAATGGTGAAGATGAGGAAAGCCAAGAGAGAAAAGAAGAGTTGTTGAATGCTTACAAGTCAGCGGAAGATTCAAAACAAGTTGTGAGGAGAGTCTGTGAGGAGATTTGTGATGCCAGCCCTGGTTACGCATGGCTGCAAGTTTAAAGTCTGCTTGTTTTCATGAAGCCAATGCCATAGTAGGCACTTTCGAGGACATATGCTCTCTCTAATGACTTAATAGTCAAGTGATGGAAATTTAATTCCATAGACTTATGTGTTTTCTAAAGTAACTGTAATAGACAAGAAATGAAACTACAGTTCCACAAAGACATTTTAGTTCTCTAATGTAAAGTTGTAATCGACAAGAGAGACAAAGATGACATCTTCTAGCCTGAGCTAATGGAAGGTGTTTTTTAACACCATATGGCTTTGAGTTATATGATCTACTTCTTGTACAAATGTGTCATGCTTTTTTTTAAATGTACTGTAGTTTTTTAAATGTACTCTAGTTTTTTTTCTAATTTGATTTTTAAAAATCTTACTTTTTGTCTCTTTTAACGACATGAAGTCCTGTTTTTTTAATGTACTCTAGTTTTAATAACATGTCATGTCAATTTTTCTAATTTGCTTTTTTAAAATCTTACTTTTTGACTCAAAGTTTTGTTTTATAAGAGCCTCTTTTTTCGAAATGCTTTATCCAAAATTATCTCACAAAACGAATTTGGACAGTGCACTAGTCCAAAATTAATGAAATAGGTGTTTATTACAGTAGTTATATAACATGTTGGGACACCCTCCCACTCCACAGGAGTTATATACATACATGATGAGCACTCAAAACACCCCTCATGAGTTGAGAGTATAGACTCCAAACCACCTCACATCCACACCACCTGAGATTACTCCTGTGGAGTCAAGACAACCCAGCAGACGGCAAAATCCCTTCTCCCTAATCATCACAAGTCCCTTCTCCCTTGTAGTCTGGAGTCCCTTCTCCCATGCGATCTAAAGTCCCTTCTCCCCTATGGTCCAGAGGCCCTTTTAGATAGCAGATCCACCAGCGTATTCGTGTGTAGTAGGGAGCCTCTTCTCCAGAGGTGAGTGCCCATCGTAGTATCTCATCATGACATAGCAGTAGGTGTAGTAGCAGGGAGAGCATTGGCATAGGATTCATGGCATAGTACTTTGGGGGCAGCACTGGGGGCGGGGAGGATTCAGATGCAAACATGACAGAGGGTGATGGTACGATCTTTTATGATATCACTGAGATGGGCGGCAGCTTGATGGATGCACAAGGGAAGGACATCATGGCCTTCATGCACTCTGTAGTTCATAACAACTATAGAGATTGCTTTATTCAATATAAAGAGCAAAAAAAAAGTTTGGATGATGATACCATCAATGCTATATACATGCTCCATGTATCCCAATCCATCTAGTGTTGAGTTCACTGACAAATGGGCAAAGTCAAAGATTACCATTACCCTTGTCAATAAGAGATCTTTGCTTAAGAGGTAGGCACTAGCCGAGATTTCTAAGAGAGAGGGAGGTCAATCACCAAGGGGCCAGTCCCACACTACTCATAGCGCAAGTGGAAGAAAGCGATGAAGGCAGAGAAAGTGGACCCCAATTTGCAGCATGTGGAGGCATGAAGGATCCAGATGGAGTAAAATGGAAACTTGCATTTTGGAGTAGGGGATATTGCATCATGGGATGCCCAATTTGTAAGTATTGATCTCAAATTATATTGTGTTTCTATGGTTTATTAGGAGGTTGTTTCTTTGTGCTAACCCCTCTGCAAATTGTGTCCTCTTGTAGCTTGATATCATGGGCAAATACCCTACTCCTATCTTGGAAATCGCAGGTGACATACTTGAAGGCACTTCTATGATGAGGGGTTGATTACTAAGGAGAAGTATATTCGGGCTACTGGAGCACCCTTGTAGGTATTTGAAAGTACTTAGAAAATGTCAATGTTGTAAATAAAGATTTGATTTTTCATACATTGATACATGTTGTCCCTCATTTACAAGCTCCTGGAGATATTGAGGAGGCACAAAGTGAGGAAATTGAGGAGGAAGAAGGCAATGAAGATGGGAGCGATGATGAGGATGCCTCCGATTAGTCATAGAAGAAGTGCTAGAATTAGTGCTAGCTATTCTTTTTTGTACTTGAAGCCTTGAAGCCATTCGCTTAGCTTCGTGCTATATGTATATACAATCCTCTTATTTTTTGTACTTGAAACCACAAGTGGCTTGGCTTCATGGTAGATGTATATACTGTGGGGGTTAAAGGTCACCACGCCTTTACCCTGGTTATGTACAATACTCAGACACATATATAAATGAATGAAAAAGAAGATTAGGGTGTTCCGCACCCACCAAAACTTGTGTGGCTCTCTGTTTCTCTCTCTCCCTCTTCCGTTCTTGCTTTCGTTGAGAGCACTCTCAACTGGTATCAGAGCCCGGGTGATCTAGCTAAGCATGCGTGAATGCTTGAAGCTCAGCAGCTCTATGGGAAGAAGGAGAAGCTCTGTGGGAAGCTTTGTGGGTGACTTTACTTGCATCCGAGTGTGTAGAGACCTTGTAGGAATCTTTGGAAAAGTTACTTTGGTTTTGCGAAGTGGTTTTGAGAGCCTGTTAAGTGTTTTTAAAAAAAAAGTCGTTTTTTGAGCTTTTCCCTGTTCCGTTCGATGACAGAGACTCCATATTGACATGTAGAGGCAACTATTGCTTGCTTTTGGTGTCCACTTCACTTTAGGAGCTTGGAAACACCTTCATTCTTGAATCTGGGATCATTTCATTGGATTTCTGACTCATTATGTCAGTTTTTGCGTTTTTCTGCCCGAGTGTTGGAACTTAAGTTTGGAGCAACCATTTGTAGATCTGTCAGTTCCGGTGGACTCAGGAGGTCCTAAAACTTTTATGTTGCTCATCATTCGCACTCCGGTGAAGTTTACAAGCAACTCTGTTTCCAAAAACGTTTTTCAGTCTGTGTGTTGGACCCAGTGATTGAGACCATGATTTCCAAAACCGTCTATCCCATTGCATTCCGGATGCCCAAAAACCCCTACTTGTCAGTTCTTATGCGATTCGGTGGAGGATTTTCAGAGTTATAGATCTCGGTGTATTCGATTTCGTCTCTCTGTTATGCATTTTTCATTCTAAGGTTTTGAAACCTTAGATTTATGCCACACGGTAGTGGATAAGTGTTGACTCCCATTTCTCACTCATCGGTTCGGATTTTGGAGTTCCCGCAGAAGAGAGATATTTGTAGATTTTCTTGTTGAGTCCAATTATGCAATGGTGCCCATGTTTTGAGGCATCTCAGGTTCTATTTTCAGTAGCGGTCATTACCGTGGGACTATGATTTCTTGAGCATACCTTATGCAGATCACTCTGGTTGCAGTTTGAGCAGTGTGCGCTCATTCGTGGTGTGCATTGGGTTGCAGTGGATGATCTATAGGCCATTTGGATGCATTGCGGTCCTTATTGGATGCGCTGATAGGTCCAAATTGCCTTGTGGGATGCTATTTTTATGGACGCTTTGCACATGGATACTATTTTATGCTGAGGGATAGCTTTGACACATTGCAGGTGATGCACTGATAGTGCTATGCTCTCTTGGATGAGATGTTATTAATGCATATGCCAGTGGATGGTGTTTATTCTTGAGTCATTTGGCACTTATTGGCATTTTGGATTGCCATTGCAGTTGGCATTTTCTTTTGGGCCAGATTTGCTCATATGGATGCATAGTATATGCACATGAGTCAGATGCTTTGAGACATGAGTTTTGGTGATATTTCACTCTATTGTGGCATACACATTTGGGTGCACCTAGTATTTGGTGTGATTCTCTCTTGTAGGCACTAGCATTCGGGATTTTTGCTTCATTTGCATCATGGCCTCCTCTTCCATGTATGAAAAGGAGTTTTTTAGCATTAAAAAGTTTGATGGGACAAACTTTTCTTTGTGGAAAGAACAAATAAGGGATGTGGTTATTCAAAAGAAGCAGATTAAACCCTTGGCAGGGATTGAAGCTAAGCTTGTAAATATGTCTGAGGATGATTGGAATGAGTTGGATGCATTAGCAAAATCTACTATTAGACTTCATCTTACAGAGTAAGTTTATTTCACAGTAGTAAATGAGCAGACTACGGAAGATTTGTGGAAGAAACTGTGTGCCACTTATGAAAAGGAAACTGCCTCTAATAAAGTTTATCTCATGAAGAGGTTGTTTGAGCTGCAAATGAAGGAAGGGGTCTCCATTTCTTCTCACTTGAATGAATTCAATATTATTTTCAGCCAGCTTCAGGCTCAGAAGATGAATTTTGATGCAGAGACTAAGGCAATATTTCTCTTATGTTCATTGCCATCCTCATGGGATACCTTCCGTACAACCATCAGTAACTCTGCACCTAGTGGAGTACTGAAATTTGATGATGTTGTGGGTAGCTCGTTGGCCAAGGAGATTAGACAAAAGTGTATGGATGGCAACAAGCAGGATGCAGCCTTAAATGTGCAAAGGGGCAGATCACAGTTCAAGGGGAAGTCCCAAGAAAGAGGGAAGTCTCGTAGCAAATCCAGGGCACGGAACATTGAGTGTTACCACTATGGCAAGAAGGGCCATATGAAAAAGGATTGCTACAAGCTGAAAAGAGAGCAAAAGGATAAGAAAAATAATGCAAATCGGGGTGCAAATCAAAAGGAAGAGAGTCCAAGGGAGGACAAAGGAAAAGTGAAGATCGAGGAGATCAATGCAGTCACACATGATAGTGACAATGACGTTCTCTTCATGTCTAGTTTATCTATAGAGTTGCTTACCACTTCAGATGATGCATATTCCTAGGATTGGATTTTGGATTCTGGTGCTTCATTCCATGTTACTCCCCATAAGGAATGGTTCTCCACTTATGACAGTGGAAAGACGGGTTGTGTGCATCTTGGAAATGACTATGCATGTGACATAGTGGGAGTAGGTGACATAAAATTTTCTTTTGCAAATGGGTCTGCATTTATTTTAAAACATGTGACATGTGCCTATGTTGACCAAGAGTCTTATTTCAGTGGGTTAGCTAGATGATGCTGGTTTTCACACCACTTTTGGCTTTCAGAGTTGGAAAATTCAGAAGGGCTCTATGCTTTTGGCCAAGGGTGCCAAGTGTGGGACTTTGTATCCCTTACATGTATCAGGGGTATTTGATCATGTTGTTGCAATAACCGAGCAGCCAAGCACTTCTTTGTGGCATTGCAGGTTGGGGCACATGAGCCAAAATGGAATGAAACTCTTATGCCATTTGGGTTATGTACCGCATTTGAGTTTCTCTGATTTTGAATTTTGTGAGCACTGTCTCTATGGGAAGTAGACTAAATTAGCCCATAAAAGAAGGCGAAAGAAAGAGTTTGAAAAGCTTGATTTGGTGCATTTAGACATATGTGGTCCCATGCCTACACGGTCATTAGGCGGGGCTGAATACTATGTGACATTCATTGATGATGCAACTAGGAAAGTGTGGGCTTATGCTATAGCTCGAAAGATTGATGTGTTCCAGGTATTTCAGAAATGGCTGGCCTTGGTTAAGAATCAGTCAGGTAGAATGCTTAAATGCCTATGGACTGACAATGGTGGAGAGTATCTCTCTCATGACTTTCAGCATTTTTGTGATACACGTGGGATTAAGAGGGAGCTCACATCCCCTCGCACTCCAGACCAAAATCCAATTGCAAAAAAGATGAACCATACCATTCAAGAAAGGTTGCAATGCATGCTTTCCAATGCAAGTCTTTCTGGTGGTTTTTGGGTTGAGGCAATGAAGACTACAGTGCATGTGATCAATAGATTACCTAGTGGTATTCCTGAAGAGGCATGGAGTGGCAAGAAGCCCTCTTACTCTCATTTGTGTATATTTGGGTGTGAGGCATATGCACATGTGCCAAAAGAGCTTCAAAAGAAGCTAGATCCTAGGTCTAGGAAATGCATCTTTCTGGGTTATGGTGAAAGTGGACAGATGGGCTATCATCTCTGGGATCCAGAAGCAAAGAAGATCATACGCAGCCATGATGTAGTCTTCAATGAGAAGAAGATGCATAAGGCACCCATGAGGGATGTGGAAATGAGGAGAATCACTTTCCCGGATGTGAATCCACCTGCATATGTTGATAGATAGCAAGCTGTCCATGCACCAAATGTGCAAGAAATGGTGCCACCAAGTACTCCCATAGGTATACAATCAAGGGTAGATGATGGATCATCTATTGGTGGAAATGATGAGCCAAATGTGGTTGATATGCAGGTCGGACAGCAAGCTAAAATGCCCTTGAGAAGATCATCTAGAGTGTCTAGACCGCCTGATAGGTTTGTTCCAGGGGTAGACGATGTGATGCTTACTGATTGCAGGGAGCCTTCTTGCTACAGAGAGGCTATGATGCGCGAGGATCAATGCAAGTGGGAGTATGCTATGCAATCAGAGATGAGTTCACTTATGAAGAATAAGACTTGGGATTTGGTTTCTTTGCCATATGGAAAGAAAGCATTGCCATGTAAATGGGTCTACAAAATGAAGGTCACACATGATGATGTGCCTAGTTACAAGGCCCGTTTGGTTGCTAAAGGTTTCAAGCAAGAGAAGGGTGTGAACTTTGATGAGATATTCTCTCCGATTGTGAAGATGACCACACTTAGATGCATGCTTCGACTAGTGGCATCAGAGGATATGGAGCTTATGCAGATGGATGTCAAGACAGCTTTCTTGCATGGGGATTTGCATGAGGAAATTTACATGGTGCAGCCGGAAGGCTTTGAAGAAAAGGGCAAACAACATTTAGTTTGCAAGCTGAAGAAGAGTCTCTATGGTCTGAAGCAAGTGCCTAGAGTATGGTATCAGAAGTTTGATGCTTTCATTCGGTCCTAGGGTTTTAGAAGGAGTGAAATTGATCACTGCCTCTACACTAAAAGGGCTAAGGATAATAGCCTGATAATCTTGGCACTATATGTGGATGATATTCTATTGGCTAGCAAGAATACTTATGAGCTAGATGCATTAAAGGCCAAGTAGCATGAGGCCTCTGACATGAAGGATTTGGGACTTGCAGGTCATATTCTTGGTATGCGCATCACGCGTGATCGAAGTAGGAAACTCCTTTGGCTTTCACAAAAAGAGTATGTTACAAAAGTATTGCAGCATTTCAATATGGAGAGGGGGAAGGTAGTGAGTACTCCATTACCTCCATATGTGAAACTGAGTCATACAGATAGTCCCAAATTAGATGAGGAAAGTGTTGAGATATTGAGCTCCACTCGTGATATGCCAGGGTGACCGTTGTGCATTTATGTCACCGACTTGTTAGCTGCAGATGTGATTGGTACACCACCCATGAATAATAGCTAGATGGCAGCTATCCTTATGTACTCTAGTTTGTGGCTCAGTTAGTATGCCACCTTAGTTAGCTGAGTTTGGTTTGAGACCCACATATAGGGTTCTGCTATTTCTTTGTACTAGAGTTCTTTTGGCTTTCACAACTAAGAAGAGGAAAACTCTTTTCAGCCTCCACCTTTGTGTGTATTCCCCCATTGTGTATGTGAGAAAGCCGCAAGTGAGACTCCTTCCCTCTCTCCCACTATCTTCACATGGTATTAAAGCCTCGTTTGTGGTAAGGAGCTCAAGAAAGAAAACCAAGTTCGCGGTGTCCTGGTAAGAGGACTAGTGTTGCTTTCCTTTTTCGAGTTTGGGAGCAAATCTCTGCAGGTAGCATAGCCGGAAGTGCAAGAGTGCATTGTCTCAAATTGAGACACCCTTCATGGTGTGGCGAGAGGGCAATATATGCTGCAGGACAGGGCAAAGCCCTTGGTGACTTTATTTTTCTAATTCGGGACCTGTTTTCGAGGTGGAAGTTCTCCACAAACACTGAGAAAAGGGCCCTATTTTTGCTATGCGACCACTGCTTTGCAGGTCGGTGAAAAGTTACCGCAGAAATTGCATCATATGCTTGTGCACAGATATACTGGGAGTTACAAAATCGTCCTTATTGCCTGTTGATGCAAAATATTCACTAGGAAGTGACTATGTGGTCAAATACCACTTTCGTCAGTTTTGCAGATTTGCCCGTGTGAGGCAGAAGCTGTGTTTTTTGTAGTGACAGAATATTTTGTAGTGTTCTGTAATGGCGTATCACTCTCTTTCATAGATTGTCACTGAAAAGCTTGATAAGAACAACTTCCAAGCATGGAAGTTTAGAATGGCGAATTTCCTTATGGGAAAAGGCTATTGGGAGTTCATTACAGGAAATGAAGAAGAACTAGTTCTTCCTAATGTTCTCAATCAATAGGAAATGTAGGCATTTAAAGGATGGCATGAGAGAGCCAAAAAAGTTAGGTAGTGGTTGTCTATCAGTATTTTAGACTCTATGATTGTGCATATTCAAGATGGAAGTATGCCAAAGGAGGCATGGGATACTTTGGCAAAAATGTACAACACAAATACGCAAGCCAGGAAAATGCAGCTCAAGCAGGAGTTGCACAATGTGGAGAGAGAAAATATGAGCATCAATGACTACCACATGAAGGTGAAGAAAATTGTAGATGCACTTGCTTCCATTGGGTCGCCAGTGGAAGATGATGACTTGGTTTCTATGACCTTGAATGGTCTAGGAAAGGATTTTGCACAGTTCCGGACATCCATTGCCGTCTGTGAAAAAATTCATGATTTTGAGGAGTTGTTTCCTCTTCTAATTTCTAAAGAGTAGAGAAATGGTGGTGCATCTTCTTCAGGAGGAACTTCAAAAGAAACTATCTTCTACTCAAATGCTGGAAGAGGTAGAGGAGGCCGATCTGGAGGCCATGGTAGAAATGAGAATATGTAGCAAACTCAAGAAAACCAGTCCTTTGGAGGAGGATGTGGTAACTCTAGAGGCAGGGGGAGCCAAAGAGGTCGTGGTGGATGGCAGAGAGGCCAAAATGCAAACAACAATGTCGAATGCTACTACTATGGTAAAATGGGTCATATGGCTAAAGACTGCTACAAAAAGCAGAATGACATTACGAATGGAAAATTGCAGCAAGGCAATTATGCATCTTCTAGTAGACAGGGTGATGACAGAAATGAGCATCTGTTTATGGTGCAGCACATGACCAATTCTGTGACAAGTGCAAAAGAAAGTAATGATGTGTGGTATGTTGACTCAAGTGCATCAAACCACATGATAGGTCATGCAGAATGGATGCAAGATGCAAGGAAAATGGAAAGACTAGGATTTGTGGAGACTGGTGATGATACTGCACATCCTATTGTGCAGATTGGTAAAATTCCTTTGTCTATGCAGGATGGGAAAAAGAAATACCTGTCTGATGTATTTCATGTCTTGAATATCACCAAGAACCTGGTTTCTATTGGTCAAATGGTTGAGCAAGGCTTGCAGGTCAGATTTAATCCTGATGGATGCTTTGTTGAGGATATGAAAAATAACGGTCGCTTGATAGCGAAAGGAAAGAAGAAGGGCATGATGTTTGCGTTGGATGCAGACATGTCTGAATTGAGTGCAGCAATATTTGCACATGGGACCGGTGTAGTTGCAAATATTTATATCTAGCATAAATGCATTGGTCATGTTAATGTACAGTGACTTAAATCAATGCAGGCCCAAAACATTGTTGCAAGATTGCCTAAATTCAAGGTTGCAGAAATGCATAAGGTATGTGAAGCCTATCAATTTGGAAAACAGGCAAGGAAACCATTTCCTAGACATGTTCAAGAGAGTAAGAAGCCATTGGAATTAATCCACTTTGATGTGTGGACTACTAAAGCTGCATCTATTGGAGGCTATCATTATTTTGTCACTTTTATTGATGACTATAGTAGAAAAGTTTGGGTGCATTTTATGAAAAAGAAAAGTGAAGTGTTTGGGCATTTCAAAGATTTTAAAGATATGGTTGAAAAAGAAACAGGCCTACAAATAAAATGCCTAAGGTTAGATGGAGGGGGAGAGTACCTCTCAAATGAGTTTGCAAGGTTCCTGCAGGAGCATGGCATAAAGCAGCAATATTCATGCAGTCATACCCCACAGCAAAATGGACTTGCAGAAAGGAAAAACAAGCATATTGGAGAGGTATCTCGGGCCATGCTGAATGAAAAAGACCTACCATATTATTATTGGGCTGAAGCAGTTGCTACAGCAGTTTACATAATGAACAGGACTTCCACTACAGCAATACATGGCATGACGCTAGAGGAGATGTATACTGGTAGGAAACCAAATATTTCTCATTTGAAAATTTTTGGTTGCATTGCCTATGTTCATGTGCCAGATGAGTTGAGGTCCAAGTTGGATCCAAAAGCTCAGAAGTGCATCTTTATTGGTTATTCTCTGTAGCAGAAAGGGTATAAATGCTCTAACCCTTCTACTCATAAGTTTACAGTGAGTAGAGATGTTTTTGATGAGATGAGCAGCTGGTATAAACCAGTAAATGTGATTGATGATATAGATGTACAGAATGGTAATGCTGCACAAAATTCACAGTAGCAATCACAAAATATCAGTGGACCTATAGTGTCCTCTAGCAGTGGTTCACATACTTCGCCATGGACAGGCAGATTGAGATCAGGAGAATCTCCTCAAAGCAATGCAGATAGTGGTATGCAAGCATCACAAAAAGGAAAAGAGAAGTGGATCAGCCCATGTTTGATGTGAATGCAGGTCACTCTTATGTGGATGGTGAATCCAGTGGCTCAGAACAGAGCATTGATGATGAGTTGGGTATCCCTTATGTTGTTACACCTGGAGTTAGGAAGACCATGGATGTTTTGAGAGCACCTGGAAGTGAGCCTACTTTGTGCATGTCTACCAGAGCTAGGTATCCTGTGGATAGGCTGAAATATGATGGATTTACAACCATTCACTATGCCTATATGGTCAAAGTGATACAAGAACTAGAACCCACTTCTTTTGAGCAAGCCATGGGAAAAGAAAAATGGGAGAAAGCCATGGATGAAGAAATGGATTCCTTGGAAGAAATACTACATGGGAATTGGTGCCTTTGCCTAAAGACAAGAATGCAATTGGCTGTAAGTGGGTTTATAAGGTGAAGCACAATGTAGATGGTTCTATGAATAGATACAAGGCAAGATTAGTTGTCAAGGGGTATGTACAAACATATGGCATTGATTATGAAGAAACATTCAGCCCGGTTGCAAGGATGGCAATCGTAAGAGCAGTCATTGCTATGGCTGCATCAAAGGGATGGTCATTACATCATATGGATGTAAAGAATGCCTTCTTGCATAGTGATTTGCAAGAAGAGGTCTTTATGGAGCAGCCACCAACTTATGTTCATGCTATTCACCCTGAGTTTGTTTGCAGGCTGAAGAAAGCCTTGTATGGCTTGAAGCAAGCACCTAGAGCATGGTTTGACAACATAGGACAGTATCTTGTCACTATTGGCTTTCAGATTTCCAAGGTATATTTCTCACTTTATGTGAGAAAAATAGAGAGGTATTATGCTGCTTGTCATTTATGTTGATGATTTGATCATCACAGGTGATAGTGATGAAGATATCCTTCATGTGAGAATGCTATTGAAGCAAAAGTTTGAGATGAAGGATTTGGGAGAGCTACGTTATTTCTTGGGCATTGAGGTGATTAGATCATCAAGTGGGATACAGAGGCAGTATGGATTGGACATGCTGTCCAAATATGGGATGACAGGCTGTAAGCCTATTTCAGTTCCTTTGGAGTAGAATGTGAAGCTGAGCATAGATGCAGGTGAGCTTTTGGAAGACCCTACTATGTACAGGCACATAGTAGGAAGTTTGATTTATATGACTATTACCAGGCCAGATTTGAGCTATGCTATTGGATTGGTAAGTCAGTTTATGCAGGTTCCAAGGAAACCACATTTGGATGTGGCTAGATGCATACTTAGGTATGTGAAGTCCACATTGCAGTATGGACTATTTTATGAGGCTAGGGTTCAGATACAGTTGCATGGATACACTGATGCTGATTGGGCTGGTAGTATTTCTGATAGACGATCTACCAGTGGGGATATATGTTCTCTTTTGGGAGTGTTGCAGTCGCTTGGACCAGCAAGAAATAGCCTACAGTTGCCTTGTTGAGCATAGAGGCTGAGTACAGGGGTGCAACAATGGCTGCATGTGAGGTAGCTTGGTTGCATAAGCTACTTTATGATATGCATCAGTCTACAGATGGTCCTTGTCATTTATTGTGACAACACGAGCAGTATACACTTGGCAAATAGCCCAGTCTATCATGCTAGAATAAAGCACATTGAGGTGCATTATCACTATGTGCGGGAGAAGGTTTTACTAGGACTTGATGATCTAGTTTATGTCAACATAGAGGATCAGGTAGCTGACATATTCACAAAGGCATTGGGCACAGAGAAACTGTGCAAGTTGAGAGACCTGCTTGGTGTGTAGGAATTGGGATCAAGCTTGAGGGGGAGTGTTGAGATATCGAGCTCCACTCGTGAAATGCCAGGGCGACCATTGTGCATTTATGTCACCGACTTGTTAGCTGCAGATGCGGTCAGTGCACCACCCATGAATAATAGCTGGATGACAGCTATCCTTATGTACTCTAGTTTGTGGCTCAGTTAGTATGCCACCTTAGTTAGCTGAGTTTGGTTTGAGACCCACACATAGGGTTCTTCTATTTCTTTGTACTAGAGTTCTTTTGGCTTTCACAACTAAGAAGAGGAAAACTATTTTCAGCCTCCACCTTTGTGTGTATTCCCCCATTGTGTATGTGAGAAAGCCACAAGTAAGACTCCTTCCCTCTCTCCCACTATCTTCATAGAAAGGGCCATGATGGCCAAGGTTCCTTATGCATCAGCAGTTGGGAGTCTTATGTATGCTATGATAGCTACTAGACCAGAAATTGCATTTGCAGTGGGAGTTGTTAGCCGGTATATGGCTAATCCAGGAAAGGGGCATTGGGAGGCAGTTAAGTGCATCATGAGGTACATGAAGGGTACCAAGGAGATGTGTATCTGCTTTGGTAGAGGAGACATGCGTGTAATTGGGTACACAGATTCAGACTATGCAGGGCATATGGATAGTAGGAGATCCACTTCTGGTTATGTGTTCACCTTTGCAGGTGGTGTAGTGTCATGGATGTCTCATGCACAAAATTGCGTTGCTTTGTCTACCACAGAGGCTGAGTTGCAGCCACAGAGGGTTGCAAGGAGGCTATATGGCTTGATCGGCTAGTGGGAGATTTGGGGATTCATACAGGTGTACCGACATTGCATAGTGATTCCATGAGTGCTATTCAGCTAGCACAGAATCTAGTCTTTCATGCAAAGACCAAACACATTAAGGTCAAGTACCATTTCATCAAGGAGGTACTTGAGGACAAGCGCATAGAGCTAGTCAAGGTTCATACAGGTGATAACCCTGCAGATATGCTGACGAAGAGTCTACCTAGTCCAGCGGTTTGAGTATTGTCGTGTATTGATGGGCATTGGATAGTATGCTCATTGGTTGTTCTCCCTTAAAGGCACATTGTCCTTTAAGTGGGAGGTTGTGGGGGTTAAAGGTCACTGTGCCTTTACCACGGTTATGTACAATACTCAAACACATATATAAATGAATGAAAAAGAAGATTAGGGTGTTCTGCACCCACGAAAACTTGTGTGGCTCTCTGTTTCTCTCTCTTCCTCTTTCGTTCTTGCTTCTGTTGAGAGCACTCTCATATACAAGCGCTTTTTGGGCTATGAATTAATATACACTCCTCTTAGTTTTTTGGCATTCAATTTCTTTGTGCAATGTTTTATCAATGAATTCTTTGTGATGTAAACATTTTGGAGTTGTAATGTTTTATTCTGAATTGTTATAATCGTCGACAATAGATGTGAGTGGAATCGTGCAAATTAAAATGCGGTTGGCTATAAGAATTGCATTGCACACTATAGAAATGGGATTCTTGCAACCACACAGCATACATAGCATTCTGTTCAACCACACAACATTCTCTTTTTTTAAATATAAATTTTGCAGAGCATCTATAAGCATGTCGGTCTCACTACCACTAATGCTCCCTATAGCAATTAACAATGATGCATCATGTACTACTGGTACAAATAGCTTTGAGATGTGAATGGGTGGATTTACAATGGTGTTACATTCAGGAATCAACATAATTTGCTTCTGACATTCACGGAACAATCTTGTTTACTTTCCTTGATCGTCTCCTTGAATGGACAATTTATATGTCCATCAAATTTTCCCACTAGGGGAGAACTAGGGTCTCAAAAGGGCCTCGAATCAGTGTTTCCTAATTTCAAGGGATTAGAGATGGATTTGAGGTGTACCAATGAGAGTGCTTCTTTGTGTGGGACACTAGTATGTTGTGTTGTATAAAAGGACATATTGAGCATTTATGGTTGGGAAGACCTCTCATGCATGGTTTCGACCCATGGTCCTCGCTCCTAGCCATTGATTTGATCTCCAATCCAAGGGTCACATTCAAATTTATGGTAGAGCACTCCTAGCCATTAGATCAATGGATAGATCCAAGGGAGGGATGAGGGGAAAGTGTGCTTCAATTTGGTCCATGGATCAAAGGGTGGATCCAAGGGAGGAGATGAGAGTAAAATGCACTCCAATTTGGGCCATAGATCAAGGTGTGGAAGGGAATGAGTGAAAAATTCGCTCCAATCTAGGCCATAGATCTAGGTTAGATCCAAGGGAGGAGGTGAGAGCAAATGGCATTTCAATCGAGGCCATCCAAACAGGCACTTCAATTCGGGCCCTTGATCTCATATCTCCACCATCCAAAATGCACCTTCATCCTAGCCCTCCAAATAGGCGCCTCAATCTTGGCCATTGATCTTGGATCTAGATCAAGGGTGCACATGAAAAGGTGCCTTTTCCCTCTTAATGAGGCCTCCACAAAATCAAACCTTGCCCTCCCCTTGCCAGATCTTGCCAGTTGGAGCCCACCAAAGCCCATCCACCACCCATCTCCATCAAAAGGCCAAGGTTAATCAATTTCAAATCATGTCAGTCGAGTAAATGCTAAGGGTATCTTAGCCCATGGGTTACCATAGTGGTTCAATTGTAATTAACTTAATCCATTTCTTAATCAATTCCTTATGAGGCCCTTTTGAGACCCCAATTCTCCCCTAATCTCTAATCCAATTTGTCCTCTTACATCTCAAATCCAACTAGGTTTTTGTCTTGCAAAATTTTGGCACTGTACTAACATGGAATGGGTTATCTTAGTGACTATGGTAAAGAAGGGAACCTATATCGGTCTGAAAATGTAGCCTAATATGGAGGCTCACTGGAGCATCCTATTGATGATAATTGGGATCAAAGATGCAAAGAAACTTTATGTATTGCACTCCATAATATCCAGACTTATAAAGAGCAAAAAGAATGTTGGGAAGCCAATACCATCCAATGGTGGCAAAAGAGGAAATACAGAGATAAAAGAGATGTGGGACTTTTGAATCCGAGATCTTTGCTACAAGAAGTTTCATCATCTAGCCATATGATCGCTGGCATTTATTTTGGTTTCAATTTCTATGAGAGTGATGGGGTTTTGGACCAATTCAAGATGATAATGTATGTCAATGGATGATGGACGGTGATGCTCTCCTTCATGATATAGAAGTTTAGGCCAAAGACCATGTTACATAGAAGAATGATGAGGAAACTGGCTCTATCGATGATGCACCCTCTCTAGCTACTTGCCTTACCTTGCATGGAGCATTGATACACATCACATTTTGTATCATGTAAAGTACCTCACAAGCTCGCCCATCTTGTAAATACAATCCTTCACGTCCTTTGATGCACTACGATAAATGCTAGTACATAGTATGAACTGAACACACGAGGAATGGTTGATTAGTTGCTTCTAATTCACTCACAAATTTGAAAGGAAAAAGATATTATGCACATAAAATACTTACTTGGAGCATCTTGTGCCAATCATGAGATTTCAAGCCATATAATTGCTCTACACCTCTTTTCTTACTCTTTGTAAAGGCCCCCTTCAAACACCTCATGCATCTAGTGGGAGTACGAATTGTAGTAATAGCACACTTCATCGCCATCGTCTCTAGCTTTGATAACCTCCATGGTGCACGAGGTTAAAAAATACACCCATTTGGTCTCTCTTGTGGCCAAGCTTCACACATCCTCCCTGTGGTACGTAGCTCTTCCTTATGCCTATGGAATCTCGCGTCCCATTCAAATGTTCCCAAATGGTAGATGCCACATTCTTAAAGAAGGGTGAACAAGGAAGAGAACTAGCTTTGAAGAAGGACAAGAAGCTTTCATACCTCTATCCAAGGTAAGTCTCTTTACGATTGATCTTCTTTGAAAGTTGCTCTCTTTGGATTCGTCCTTTGTAGTATCCAAGAAACGAATGTTTTTGGTACTAGTGTTGTGCTTTTGTGTTGGGCGCATGTCCTTTTCGAGTTTTTAGAATAGTTCGTCTGTCAGAGCACATCTATAGAGGCATCTAAGAGCGTGTCTAATAGCATGTCTATAGATGCGTCTACTCTGTTTTTGGAAATAAATAGCCACGTCTTTAGATGCGTTGTTATATGCGAAGATAGACATGCTTTGTTATTTTTCCTTGGCCTGGCCTTCCCTTCCCTTCCCTTCCCTTTCCTTTCGTTTCTCTTTCCTCTTCCCTTTCCCCTCGGGGGGGTCACTCATCATATGTAACCCTATCACGTGAGTTCAACAGAAGGATATTTTTTCTTTCTAAAATTTACAAAAATAAATATACATAAGGGACTATTTAAAATAGTTTTGGAAAAAATTTACAGATTTGTATAGAAAAGGGGTACATTTTATTAATGAAAAACTTACAGATAAGGGATTTTAAAAATAGGCCTTGAATGCATGTGGTATATAGGGTTTATACATAGTGACCCCCCCGAGCCTTTCCCTTTCCACTTCCACTTCCAAGAAAAGGATTGCATATTGAATGATGGAAATAAGTGATTGCATGAATGAAGAAATGGATTGCATGAATGATGGAAAGGGATTGCATGATTAAAGAAGGGGATTTCATGAATGATGGAAAGCGAAAGCATGATTGAAAAAAGGGATTGCACTCTATAGTTCCCTCTCTTTTTCCTTCTCTCTTTTATCCTCTCTTTCCTTCTCTTTTTGTCTCTTTTGTTCTCTCTTATCTCCTCTCTTTTTCTCTTTTTTTTTCTCCTCTCTTCTCCTCTCTTTTCCTCTCTTTCCTTCTCTCTTTTATCCTCTCTTTCCTTCTCTTTTCGTGGTAATTTTTCTCTCTTATCTCCTCTCTTTTTCTCTCTTTTTTTCTCCTCTCTTCTCCTCTCTTTTCCTCTCCTTTCTCTTGTCTTTTATCCCCACTTTTTCTCTCTTTTTCTCCTCTCTTTTCCTCTCCTTTCTCCTCTCTTTTACCCCCACTTTTTCTCTCTTTTTCTCCTCTCTTTTCCTCTCCTTTCTCCTCTCTTTTATCCGCACTTTTCCTCTCTTTTATACTCTCTTTCCTTCTCTCTTTTTCTCTCTTTTTCTCTTCTTTTTCTCTTATCAGCTCATCAACAATCTTCATTTTTTCTTTTTTCCAGTTCATTATGTGGCCAAGAAGCTCTTGAGGCTCACTTGATCTTTGGGAGACCATCTTTCAGGAGTTATATAACCTTTTGGGACACCCTCCCAGTCCTGGGGAGTTATACGGCTACATGATGGGTACTCTAAACACCCCCTAGGAGTCGGCACTATAGACTCCAAACCAACCCAACCCCACACCAGCTGAGATTACCCTAGCGAAGTCAACACAGCCCAACAGGCTACACAGCTAAGCCGCTTCCTCCATGCCATCCTATGCCCCTTCCCCCATGCCGTCAGGAGGCCCTTCTACCTCGCAGAGTCGTCAGCATACTCCCATATAGTCAAGTCTCAGTTCTCTAGCTACGAGTGGTCCACGTAGTCCTGTGCAGTCGAGAGTCTCTTCTCCAACTATGAGTGGCCAACATACTAGCTTGACACGACATGCTAGCAGGCGTAGTCACAGGGAGAGCGGTGGGGGATGCATGGCACAATGCTTTGGGAGGGGTGGTGGTGGGGAATCAAATGATTTAGATGTGCCTCTGTGTGATGGTACGATCTACTATGACATCGCTTAGACAGGAGGCATCTTGATGGATGCAGGGGGGAAGGACATCATGGCCTTCATGCGCTCTGTAATTGCTAACAATTACAGAGATTTCTTTATTCACTATAAAGACCATCCAAAGAGGTTGGCTGATGAGACCCTCGCTTCTGTTCGCTCTAGGTATCCTAACCCCCCCAATGTTCAGTTCACAAATAAATGGCCCAAGTCAAAGATTGTTACAATACTTAGCAATAAATGGCCAGGAAGCTCTTCAGGCTCACCTGATCTTCGGGAGACCATATTTTAGGAGTTATATAACCTTTTGGGATGCCCTCCCAGTCCTAGGGAGTTATACAACTACATGACAGGTACTCTAAACACCCCCAGGAATCGGCACTATAGACTCCAAACCACCCCAACCCCACACCAGCTGAGATTACCCTAGCAAAGTCAACATAGCCCAGCTGGCTACACAGCCGAGCCCCTTCCCCCATGCCGTCCTATGCCCCTTCCCCCATGCCGTCAAGAGGCCTTTGGCCTCGCAGAGTCATCGGCATACTCTCGTACAATCGAGTCTCAGTTCTCCAGCTACGAGTGGTCCACGTAGTCCCGTGCAGTCGAGAGTTGCTTCTCCAGCTACGAGTGGCCAGCGTACTAGCTCGAAACGACACAGTAGCAGGCGTAGTAGTAGGGAGAGTGGTGGGGGATGCATGGCACAATGCTTTGGGATGGGTGGTGGTGGGGAATCAAATGATTTATATGTGCCTCTGTGTGATGGTACGATCTACTATGACATCACTCAAACAGGAGGCATCTTGATGGATACACAGGGGAAGGACATCATGGCCTTCATGCGCTCTGTAATTGCTAACAATTACAGAGATTTCTTTATTCACTACAAAGACCATCCAAAGAGGTTGGCTTATGAGACCCTCGCTACTGTTCGCTCTAGGTATCGTAACCCCCCTAATGTTTAGTTCACAAATAAATGGCCCAAGTCAAAGATTGTTACGATACTTAGCAATAAAAGATCTTTGGTTAAGAGGCAGGCACTAGCAAAGCTTGCTAGGCTCGAGGGAGATCAACCACCAAGGGGCCCACCCCACACCACTCACAAGCGTGAGTGGAAGAAAGCAATGAAGTCAGCAAAGGAGGAACCCAGTCTATAGCACATGGAGGCACAAAGCATCCAAATGGAGCAAAATAGGCCCAATTTGTAAGTATCGATCTCAAATTATATTGTTTATGCAGTTATTAGGAGGCTGTTTCTTTATACTAACCCCTCCGCAAATTGTGTCATCTTGCAGCTCGATATTATGGGAAGGTACCCTACTCTTGTGGAGACAGCCTACCACTGCCACCATCATAGAGGAGATACATGGAGGCACTTCTATAATGACGGGTTGATTACTAAGGAGCAGTATATCCGAGCTATTGGAGCACCCCCCGAGGTATTTGAAAGGAATTAAATAATGTCAATATTATAAGTAAAGATTTGATTTTTCATATCATACATTGATATATGTTGTCCCATGTTTATAGGACCCTGCACAAGAAGATGAGGAAGAAGACGAGGAAGAAGGAGGCAGAGAAGGGAGTGCAAAAGGGAGCATAGAAGGGAACAAGGACATGGAGAACTTAGATTAGTCATAAAAGTAGTGCTGGCTACTCTTTTTTGTACTTAAAGCCACTAGCTTGGCTTCTGCCTCTTGTATATACACTCCTCTTATTTTTGGTAACTTGAAGCCACAAGACGTGGCTTAGCTTCATGCTATATGTACATACAAGCACTTTTTGAGCTATGAATTAATATGCACTCTTTTTATTTTTTTGGCTTTCAATTTTCTTGTGCAACGTTCTATCAATTAATGCCTTGTGAACTAAATGTTTTGGAGTTGTAATGTTTTATTTGGAATTATAATTATCGGCTATAGACGTGCTTGCAAGAGTGCTAATTAAAATGCAGTTGGCTGTAAGAATTGAATTACACAATGTGGAAATGGGATTCCTATAAGTACATAGCATACACAACATACACAACATTCTGTTCAAGCACACAAAATTTAAAAAATATTATGTAGCGCATCTATCAGGGCATCTATAAATGCGTCTATCTGTTCGAGAGTCATCTATTTTTGCATCTATAGATGTGTCTATAAACACATCTATAAATGCGTCTATAAACACGTTTATAGATGCGTCTGTCTATTTTTTAAAATTTCTAGCAAAGTGTCTATTTATGCTTCTATATGCACATCTATAGGCGCATCAGTCTGCTATGTAGACATGCCTTTAGATGCGGGTCTGTAGACGCGCTAATAGACGTGCAAATAGATGCATCCATAAGTTTTTCTTTTAGTTGAGTAAATGTGTCTGTGTGTGCATGTGTAGGTGCTTTGTCTTGTTGTGGATGAATCTTTGGAAATGTATATGAGAATGATTTGATCACTCACTTTCAGAGCTTATTATTCTCATGGAGGGAGTTTATATGTATACAAAAATGTATTGATCACTCGTTGTCTGCAGGGATCGCATGGCATAAAGATGTTACAAAGAGTCTTGATCTGCATGCCAAACAATAGGAGAAAAACAATATTTTTATGAGAGATATTATAAGGTTTGACATCATCTTGCAAGTTACCCTTATTTTAGGCCATGAGGACAAAATCAAGCTGCCACTAATGTGTAGGCCAAACAACTGGAGGAAGACAATATTTTTACTAGAGATAGTATAATTTGACATCATCTTGCAAGCTATCCTTATTATAGGCCATGAAGACAAAATTAGGCTGCCACCACTGTCCCCATTTGACCAACTATCTTCTCAAGAAGAAGCTCTAGAGTAAAGGACTATGTTTTTAACACCAATTTCATTAATTTTGGACTCTTGCACTGTCCAAATTCATTTTGTGAGATAATTTTGGATAAAAAATTTCAAAAAAAGAGGCTCTTATAAAACAAAACATTGACTCAAAAAGGAAGATTTTAAAAAATCAAATTAGAAAAAATGACGTGAGATGTTATTAAAACTAGAGTACATTAAAAATAGAGTACATCACATTGTTAAAAGAGACAAAAAGTAAGATTTTAAAAAATCAAATTAGAAAAAATGGCGTGACATGTTATGAAAACTAGAGTACATTTCAAAAAGAGCACATCACATTTGTAAAGAAGTAGATCATATTACTCAAAGCCATATGGTGTCAAAAAACACCTTAATACAGTCTCTCTTAACATCATCTTAACATCACATTTGTACAAGAAGTAGATCATATTACTCAAAGCCATATGGTGTCAAAAAACACCTTAATACAGTCTCTCTTATCTTCTTAATCACCCTAAGTCTAGAAGATCTCATCATTGGTCTCTCTTATCTTCTCAACAACCCAATCTTTCACTGCCTCCATAGCTGTATCCTCAACATAATTACATGCGAAGAAGAAATTCAAGCAATCATAAATTGTTTCTTTATAATTTCTCTGAGAGGCTCTTGTTGTTCTCTCAGCATCCGCATCAAATCGCCCATGACGCGAGTTGTGATAACGCAGGTTACTTAAGAAGTCTAATAGATCTTGTCATGCTTTTATCATACATCTTAAAAGTCTTTCACTCTCTACTATCTTGAGAGTCTCCTCCCTCTCTGCGTGCCTTTGTGCAGCAAATTCCTCTCTCTCCATGTGTGTCAAAGGAGAACCTTGTCGAATTCTGGCCTCTCTCTGTGCTCCTTGGTCAGCAATCCATTCTTTGAGATTGTTAATTCCGAACTCCATGTCTTTGACAATGCCAAGGACATTAGGAAAAAAGGGAGCTCATTTTGGGGCCCTGTAAGAAATTCACTATTTTCTCTTTTCTCTCTCTACAAAAGTAAGAAAATATGGATACTTGCGTGAGAAATGTCAGTGTGAAAAGGAATAAATATATTCTTTCACATGCTTTACATTCAATGTTCATATAAGAGCAACACTTTTCTGTGCAGAATTTGGTGATTCTGACACCACAGATGCATCCGGAACGGTCCAAAACCCTAAAAACGGTACTGGAAACGCTGGAATCGGACATCTGGAGGCCCGAAAACGGCCAAAAAAGGCCGAAAAGTGGGATTTGCAGCAAAACGCGATCTGACACCAAAATGTATATGAGAATGATTTGATCACTCACTTTCAGAGCTTATTATTCTCATGGAGGGAGTTTATATGTATACAAAAATGTATTGATCACTCGTTGTGTCTGCAGGGATCGCATGGCATAAAGATGTTACAAACAGTCTTGATCTGCATGCCAAACAATAGGAGAAAAACAATATTTTTATAAGAGATATTATAAGGTTTGACATCATCTTGCAAGCTACCCTTATTTTAGGCCATGAAGACAAAATCAAGCTGCCGCTAATGTGCAGGCCAAATAATAGGAGGAAGACAATATTTTTACTAGAGATAGTATAAGGTTTGACATCATCTTGCAAGCTATCCTTATTATAGGCCATGAAGACAAAATTAGGCTGCCACCACTGTCCCCATTTGACCAACTATCTTCTCAAGAAGAAGCTCTAGAGTAAAGGACTATGTTTTTAACACCTATTTCATTAATTTTGGACTCTTGCACTGTCCAAATTCATTTTGTGAGATAATTTTGGATAAAACATTTCAAAAAAAGAGGCTCTTATAAAACAAAACATTGACTCAAAAAGGAAGATTTTAAAAAATCAAATTAGAAAAAATGACGTGAGATGTTATTAAAACTAGAGTACATTAAAAATAGAGTACATCACATTGTTAAAAGAGACAAAAAGTAAGATTTTAAAAAATCAAATTAGAAAAAATGGCGTGACATGTTATGAAAACTAGAGTACATTTCAAAAAGAGCACATCACATTTGTAAAGAAGTAGATCATATTACTCAAAGCCATATGGTGTCAAAAAACACCTTAATACAGTCTCTCTTAACATCATCTTAACATCACATTTGTACAAGAAGTAGATCATATTACTCAAAGCCATATGGTGTCAAAAAACACCTTAATACAGTCTCTCTTATCTTCTTAATCACCCTAAGTCTAGAAGATCTCATCATTGGTCTCTCTTATCTTCTCAACAACCCAATCTTTCACTGCCTCCATAGCTGTATCCTCAACATAATTACATGCGAAGAAGAAATTCAAGCAATCATAAATTGTTTCTTTATAATTTCTCTGAGAGGCTCTTGTTGTTCTCTCAGCATCCGCATCAAATCGCCCATGACGCGAGCTGTGATAACGCAAGTTACTTAAGAAGTCTAATAGATCTTGTCATGCTTTTATCATACATCTTAAAAGTCTTTCACTCTCTACTATCTTGAGAGTCTCCTCCCTCTCTGCGTGCCTTTGTGCAGCAAATTCCTCTCTCTCCATGTGTGTCAAAGGAGAACCTTGTCGAATTCTGGCCTCTCTCTGTGCTCCTTGGTCAGCAATCCATTCTTTGAGATTGTTAATTCCGAACTCCATGTCTTTGACAATGCCAAGGACATTAGAAAAAAAGGGAGCTCATTTTGGGGCCCTGTAAGAAATTCACTATTTTCTCTTTTCTCTCTCTACAAAAGCAAGAAAATATGGATACTTGCGTGAGAAATGTCAGTGTGAAAAGGAATAAATATATTCTTTCACATGCTTTACATTCAATGTTCATATAAGAGCAACACTTTTCTGTGCAGAATTTGGTGATTCTGACACCACAGATGCGTCCGGAACGGTCCAAAACCCTGAAAACGGCACTGGAAACGCTAGAATCGGACATCCGGAGGCCCGAAAACGGCCAAAAAAGGCCGAAAAGTGGGATTTGCAGCAAAATGCGATCTGACACCAAAATGTATATGAGAATGATTTGATCACTCACTTTCAGAGCTTATTATTCTCATGGAGGGAGTTTATATGTATACAAAAATGTATTGATCACTCGTTGTGTCTGCAGGGATCGCATGGCATAAAGATGTTACAAACAGTCTTGATCTGCATGCCAAACAATAGGAGAAAAACAATATTTTTATAAGAGATATTATAAGGTTTGACATCATCTTGCAAGCTACCCTTATTTTAGGCCATGAAGACAAAATCAAGCTGCCACTAATGTGCAGGCCAAATAACAGGAGGAAGACAATATTTTTACTAGAGATAGTATAAGGTTTGACATCATCTTGCAAGCTATCCTTATTATAGGCCATGAAGACAAAATTAGGCTGCCACCACTGTCCCCATTTGACCAACTATCTTCTCAAGAAGAAGCTCTAGAGTAAAGGACTATGTTTTTAACACCTATTTCATTAATTTTGGACTCTTGCACTGTCCAAATTCATTTTGTGAGATAATTTTGGATAAAACATTTCAAAAAAAGAGGCTCTTATAAAACAAAACATTGACTCAAAAAGGAAGATTTTAAAAAATCAAATTAGAAAAAATGACGTGAGATGTTATTAAAACTAGAGTACATTAAAAATAGAGTACATCACATTGTTAAAAGAAACAAAAAGTAAGATTTTAAAAAATCAAATTAGAAAAAATGGCGTGACATGTTATGAAAACTAGAGTACATTTCAAAAAGAGTACATCACATTTGTAAAGAAGTAGATCATATTACTCAAAGCCATATGGTGTCAAAAAACACCTTAATACAGTCTCTCTTAACATCATCTTAACATCACATTTGTACAAGAAGTAGATCATATTACTCAAAGCCATATGGTGTCAAAAAACACCTTAATACAGTCTCTCTTATCTTCTTAATCACCCTAAGTCTAGAAGATCTCATCATTGGTCTCTCTTATCTTCTCAACAACCCAATCTTTCACTGCCTCCATAGCTGTATCCTCAACATAATTACATGCGAAGAAGAAATTTAAGCAATCATAAATTGTTTCTTTATAATTTCTCTGAGAGGCTCTTATTGTTCTCTCAGCGTCCGCATCAAATCGCCCATGACGCGAGCTGCAATAACGCAGGTTACTTAAGAAGTCTAATAGATCTTGTCATGCTTTTATCATACATCTTAAAAGTCTTTCACTCTCTACTATCTTGAGAGTCTCCTCCCTCTCTGCGTGCCTTTGTGCAGCAAATTCCTCTCTCTCCATGTGTGTCAAAGGAGAACCTTGTCGAATTCTGGCCTCTCTCTGTGCTCCTTGGTCAGCAATCCATTCTTTGAGATTGTTAATTCCGAACTCCATGTCTTTGACAATGCCAAGGACATTAGGAAAAAAGGGAGCTCATTTTGGGGCCCTGTAAGAAATTCACTATTTTCTCTTTTCTCTCTCTACAAAAGCAAGAAAATATGGATACTTGCGTGAGAAATGTCAGTGTGAAAAGGAATAAATATATTCTTTCACATGCCGAACTCCATGTCTTTGACAATGCCAAGGACATTAGGAAAAAATGGAGCTCATTTTGGGGCCCTGTAAGAAATTCACTATTTTCTCTTTTCTCTCTCTACAAAAGCAAGAAAATATGGATACTTGCGTGAGAAATGTCAGTGTGAAAAGGAATAAATATATTCTTTCACATGCTTTACATTCAATGTTCATATAAGAGCAACACTTTTCTGTGTAGAATTTGGTGATTCTGACACCGCAGACGCGTCCGGAACGGTCCAAAACCCCAAAAACGGCACTGGAAACGCTGGAATCGGACATCCGGAGGCCCGGAAATGGCCATAAAAGGCCGACAAGTGGGATTTGCAGCAAAACGCGATCTGGCACCTTTTGAAGGTGCCAGATCGCGTTTTGCTGCAAATCCCACTTTATGGCCGTTTCCGGGCCTCCGGATGTCCGATTCCAGCGTTTCCAGTGCCGTTTTTGGGGTTTTGGACCGTTCCGGACGCGTCTGCGGTGTCAGAATCACCAAATTCTGCACAGAAAATAAATTGTTAAAAGATTCAAATTAGATCACCTCATTAATGTGACATGCTTCTACGAACATATAGTACTATTTCTTTTTCTTATTTTCATCTTCTTTTGTTGAATTTTCAACGTTACGTTGGCCCACTCCTGATTGGTTGAGAGCTTATTTTCTCTCTCTTCTAAAAGGCCCCAAAATGAGTGTTTGTGGAAGGACTAGGATAGAAGAATACAAGTTACTCAGAAGGACTAGGATGTAAGAAATAAGAGAGTGTTTGTGGAAGGACTAGGATGGAAGAATACAAGTGCACTAAGGCACGATGTGTTCACTATGATAAGGATAAGGGTTGGAATAAAGTGAGAGGCACGATGTGTTCACTATGATAAGGATAAGGGTTGGAATAAAGCAAGTGGAGATTGAATGCTCTACTTTAAGTGAGTAGAGATGATAAGGGTTGGAATAAAGTGAGAAAAGCATTGTGAATGCTCTACTTTAATTGAGTGGAGACTGTCCAACTGAATAAAATTCTCATCACACAAGGATTTATTTCCAAATAATCACATCATCATACATTCATATCATAAAATTGTGTGCATGAAGAAATATATTACAAATATTACATCATCACATATTCATATCAAAATTCTCATCACACAAGGATTTATTTCTAAATAATCACATCATCACACATTCATATCATAAAATTGTGTGCATGAAGAAATATATTACAAATATTACATCATCACATATTCATATCAAAATTCTCATCACACAAGGATTTATTTCCAAATAATCACATCATCACACATTCATATCATAAAATTGTGTGCATGAAGAAATATATTACAAATATTACATCATCACATATTCATATCAAAATTCTCATCACACAAGGATTTATTTCCAAATAATCACATCATCACACATTCATATCATAAAATTGTGTGCATGAAGAAATATATTACAAATATTACATCATCACATATTCATATCAAAATTCTCATCACACAAGGATTTATTTCCAAATAATCACATCATCACACATTCATATCATAAAATTGTGTGCATGAAATAATTATATAAATATCATCAGTAAATGCCACTTAAGTAATAAGTCACAAATTAGTGTATAATCAACAAAAACTACAAACACAACATCATACATGCATCACAACTCTTGTGATGCTTCTAGTGGAGACTGTGGCAACTCTTCTGATGCTTCCAATGGAGGCTGTGGTGTTGTAGATGTACACTCAGTCTCTACTTCTTCTATAGTATGTAGTGCTTTCAGAGTAGACTCAGTATCCTCTTCCTTAAATGCAAGCGGAGGCGGTGGCAACTCTTCTGATGCTTCCAGTGGAGGCTGTGGTGCTGTAGTTGTACATTGTTTCTCTACTTCTTCTGTAGTGTTGTGCAGTGCTTTCATAGTAGACTCAGTCTCCTCTTCCTTAAAGGGAAGCTCTGATATTGCTTCAGTTGCACGTTGTATTCTAATGGCAGCAATTAGGTCTCGAATGATTTCAGCCCTAAACAATTGTATATCCTCCTCTGAATATTTGAGCTCCAAAGAGTCTTCCGATGAGATCTGTGGCTTAACTGAGAAAATTTCTTTGAAAATCAACATGCAGTTGTAGGCAATTCTCCACCCACAACTATGCCCATCTTCCTACTCTACTACTAAACACTTTTGGAAGTCTACCGAGTCTTTATACTGTCTTGTTTCTCTGATAGCAGATACCAACTTCTTAATCGACCTGCTTATCGTGACATATTAAAAAAACTTAGTGTGTCTATTACATAAGGTACATAATATAGAAGTAACAACAGATTAATAGAATACTTACGTTTGCACTAAGCCATGAAAGCCTGCAATCGAGTTAACAAACCAACAATAGTTGTCTTCAAAGTCCCAAACCACTAGACTCCAATGTTCCCTACACGAATAATTAAGAACCATTATTATTTAACACAATGTTGCCAGTATAAGATGAAAATAAAGGTTGCCATGATACTTACGTCTCATGATATGCCATAAATAGGACTCGCACACCATGTAAATGTAAAGGCTGTAACAATTTACAAACATCGGCTATTGTCTTTCTGCTATCGCTAAGTATAGGAGAAAGGAGGGAATCCAACATATACACATGATTTTGTACGACTTTACCAAATCGTGAGATAACTATACTGCACCAACAAATAAATGAATATTAGCTTATTAGATTTAATCAAAATATTGAATTATCAAGCAAAGAAAAAGTTTGTATCAAACTTGAGAATGGCCATCATAACGTTGTTATTGACCTCATTTGAAGCTCTAGAGAGAATTGAAATCTCCTCTCCCCCAAATTCAAGATACTGAGGTCTATGTTGAATCATAACCCTAACATTAAAAGAGCTTCCCAATTCTTCCAATGAAGCCATGTTTGTAGAAATGAGGTCTTCTATCCTCTTTGACTCTTTGACGGCATTTATTTTGCAATCAATGATTGCTCGAATGGTACATGTTATAAATGCATAGAGATGCAAATCCGTATATGTTGACAGTGTGGTGTCATTTTGTATCTTAAAAATTTGACCAAGTACCAAAAAGCAATTGTAGTCCACCCTCCATCCACAATTATAGATGTGGCTATTCTCTTGATGTGATACCTGACATGTTATATACTCTATTTGTTGTGCCAAGTCACATTGCCGCATTACTATGTCAATAGCACCTACTAACTTTCGAGCTGATCTGCACATCAAAACATATAACAACAGTGAATATGTGCATTGCATATCAATCTACATGTCAAGAAGGACAACAAGTGTAGTCTATACTTACTCTAACACATTGCCATGGATGGATGTCATTGAGTTGGCAAAGAAGCACTTCTTCACAAGGATGTCCATGACTACCAAACTCCAATGTGAGCTGCATTATCAATAAAGAATAATTATTGTGTTTGAGACAATTCTAGCAATGCAATAGAAAAAACAAGTAGGGTTTGATGCTTACTTCTCATAATATGCTGTAAAAATAACTCGTGTGTCATTCATAGGAACGTGCTTCAACCACTTGCAAACATCCTCTATGGTTTCTTCTTTGTTGCTAAGCACTTCCGAAATACGAGGATCGAGCATATATGAAACGCTTTGTATATTTTGCGAAAAATTTGCTATAACATTACTATATTTAAAAAAAAAAGTATTAGCTTCTTGGGTTTAATCAAAATAAGCAAAGTATAAAGCCAAGGAAAAGGCTGCATCAAACCTGAGGATGGTTGTAATGAATTTGACATTAACCTCATTCTTAGGATTCAAGAGGATTGAAATCTCTTCTTCACCAAATTCAAAAAAATGAGGTTGTTGTCGAATTAACAACATAGCGATGAATGAACTTCCAATCTGCTCCAATAGATTCATATTTTCATGACTCATCTTATTGAGAGAGTAGTCTACATCGTATTCTTCTTCACTTGCTATGTCCTCCACATCCTCCTTCTGCCATAAAAATATAAAAAAGTTATGCGATATACACATCCCAAATAAAGGCTTAAACAAGCAGATAAGGTTTCATACATGCTTTCATTAGAGTGAGTCTCTCCTCTGCTTGGAGCAAAAATTTAAAAAGGTTTCATACATGCTTTCATTAGAGTGAGTCTCTCCTCCTCTTGGAGGAAAAATTTAAAAAGTATGAGATTTACACATCCCAAATAAAAATAATGGTTTAAATAATCATAGAAGTATAAAGATAGCATGCTTTCATTAGACAAGTTATGAGATTTACACGTCCCAAATAAAAATAATGGTTTAAATAATCATAGAAGTATAAAGATAGCATGCTTTCATTAGACTCAGTCTCTTCTCCTCTTGGAGGAAAATATAAAAAAGTTATGAGATTTACACATCCCAATTAAAGGCTTGAACAAGCATACAAGTATAAAGATAAGGTTTTATACATGCTGCAATGTAGTCATATTTTCAGGTTGTTTCCCAATGGTAGTAATTAGATGCTGAATACTCTCAGCTCGAAATGCTAGCAGATCATCTTCTGTATATGATTCCATTTTGACTGGTAACTCCAAATCAAAAATCTCTCTAAGAAACAACATGCAGTTGTAGGCAACTCTCCACCCATAGCTGTGTCCATCTTTTTGCTCCACTGGCAGATGTCTTTTGAATTCTACTTGATCTTGTTGCTCTGGGGTTGTTTTGACAGTAGATACTAGTCGATATGCAGCACTATCCATCATGACATATTAAATATATTAATATGTCATGATCATAAGATACAAAATAAGGAAGTATCAAAAATATTAAGAGAATAATTACCTTGGGGAGTTGGCATGATAGCCTTCTATTGAATTCACAAACCATAAATGGTTGAGTTCAAGGTCCCAGAAGATCAGACTCTAATGTGAGCTACACGACCAGAATAAAAATGATTATTATTCTACACAAACTTGCCAAAGAAATAGTAAAAATAAGGTTAGAGTTGATACTGACACCTCATGATAAGGCATTAAGATGACTCGCACCCCATCTAAATTCAAAGGGCTTAACCAGGTACAAACATCTTCTATAGTCTTTTGAGGAGAGCTAAGAATAGAAGAAAGGAGAGCATCGAGCATGTAGACACGATGGTGCACTGCACTAGGAAGTTGAGAAATAACTACACTGCACCAAGAAATAAACAAACATTAGCTCATAGAATTGATTTGCATTCTGCACTAGGAAACGGATATATAACTACACTATGAATAAATAAACAAATGTTAGCTCATTGAAGTAGCAACAAATAAATAAACGTTACCTGAGAATGGCCAAGATAACATCGTCATTAACCTCTTTTAAAGGATTGGAGAGGATTGAAATCTCCTCTCTACCAAAGCTTAAATACTGAGGTTCTCGTTTCAAAATGATCCTAACTTCAAATGAGCTCTCCATTTTATCCAATGCAGCTAAATTTGATTTTTCAATCAAATTTAGAGGTGGTTGCATTGTTGAAGTAGAAGGGAGTGCCTCCGTATTGACTTCATCCATTTCTTCTCCCTCTATTGCCTATAAACAAATATGAGAGATTAGATTCATTATCTTTAAATTTAAATCTTATTTAAAAAATTGTATTTAATTGAGAAATAGAGAGTTCATATCGCTAAGTATTGTCATAGTGGCCTTTTTTCATAACCCTGCGAGCCATAATTATCAAAGAAGGCATCATCATGTTTGTCTTCATCCACCAACCTCTCTGTGAACAGGTTATGTAATTCCATCTTTTCATCATCATCAACTGGGACATTATGATCTTCAAGGTAATCATCCATGTCATCGGTGTCCTTGTGTCTATCTCTTTTTCATAGCCTGTGGTTAGATCTGCTTGAAGCTGGAAATAAGCCAGGAAATGCTTATTTTCAATAATATTTGTGGAGTTGCCTTTTCTTAGGAGATCCTCAAATAAATATCCCATCCTGCACAAGGTGACCTCCCAACCTGCCGGTAGCAAATTCTCCATCATGGTAAGCAAGAGACTCCCACTTTTTGCAGGACTTCCATAGTTGTTTTTTTGATAATGTATGGACCTGGGAATATCTTGCTCTTCTAGAATCAATCTCAAATTATTTGAATTCCCTCTTATGTTCTTTTGTAAGGAGTGATCAGGGTTGGGACTCCGCATACACAGAAAGAATGATTCAAGAGTTTGAATCGCTATGCCACATTCTCTCTTGCCTCTCTTTGCTGCATAAACACCACTATAGATCTTCAAATCTGATGAATATGCTCACTCTAGAGTAACCTGCATGGCTTCTTTGTCTTTTTTATTAACAAAAATGACAATGTTGCAAATCGCCACTTTGCTAATGGTGGTATATACTATTCTATCAATGAAGTTATGGATATCATCGCTAGAAACTTCATTGATAAAGAATAGTTGTGGCTTATCCCATGCTGACTCATTCTTGAAGAAGTCATCTTCTGAGCCTCCCCTGAAGTTCACAAGCTTTCCAGACTCTGCCGTAACCTCTACATTGAATTGAAAGCTTTGGTGCATATCTGTTGGCATCCTTATCTCGCTAATTAATCTTTCCACATATGCAACCACCTGTTGTGGGATTTCTTTTCTCATATAAGAGGTTACTATTTCCGACCCATCTTCATCCTTTTTAATCCACCTGTTTGCCCATAGCTTTACCTTGGGTGTTGACAGAGAAGCTATATGCTTCACCACATTATAGTCAATGTTACAATGAGTAAGTGGAATTTGTTTCTCTGATAGCAAATACTTAATGGCACTATGCATTGCATCACGCCTCACCTGTACATTGATGCATTCTTCCATGCAGTGGTCTTTGTCTTTTTTTCCCTCCTTCTTATCCATTACCTTTGACTTGTTGGAGATAAACAAAGGAGCTTCATAGGTCAGTTGTCCACGCTCACAAGCAATGCACGTTTCAAGCATCTCATTGAACACTTCAACAGGATGAAATATGATAGAGGTGTAGTTGGCATATCTATCCCTCACCACCTTGAGGCTTGTCATACTTTCTTCTCGCTCTTGAGTTCCCCTAGGCATAACTGCACTCAAAGAAGTATAGAAGTTCGTGAGTGTGTCGGCGTTTGCTTTTGTGACCTTTCGCTTCAAATCAAGATTTGGAGAACCAAATGTTGTCCATATAGCCCTTGCCTTTAGTAAGACCTCTGATGTTGAGGATATCTTACGCTTTCCATGGACATAATGATTAAGTCTTTCGAACTCAATCAAATACTTGATCTCATGCTTGAATATATAGATTGTTGCAGGATAATAATGGAATGAACTTATCTTTGCAAATTGTTCTGGAGTGAGTCTTTTGCCCTCCTTTGCTTCCCTTGTGATCTGATTACAAGCATAAGCCCAATGTTGACCATCAATGGGCTGGAATCTGCAATGAAGGAGGAATTCCTTCTTTACTTCCTTTAGCATATTCTCACCTTATGCCTCTTCGCCTTGTTCATGTGGAATATTTTTAAGAGTGTCTTTAAAAAATTGACTGAAGGTTTCCTCGAAATGTGTAGGCCCTGTAAATGTTATTTGATCCAGAAAACTATTTTTGGTTGGACAAAACATTATTGGGTGCAAGACCACATTGCTTGCCACAGGTTTCTTACCATCTCTCAAAGCCTCGTATATTTGCATTGCATAGAATATATCAAGGCTTCGGCTATTAGTAAAGAGAGCTGCAGCTTCCACATCTTTGGCATTCACAAACCACATCCTTTGACCCCAGATATATCCCACATCATCATCTGTAACTGCTTCATTAAGATGCAGATTAAGATTTTTGATTGATGTGAGTTCATCCTGATCATCTTCAGCCTCGGGTTCTGAGTCTTCTTCATCTTTCTCTTTTTTTGACCGTTTTTCATCCACATTATCTTTCTCTACAGTGGGACGATGTCTTTTTTTACTGCTTGGAACCATGGCTCTTACAGTAATTGCCTTTTGCATTTCACGTCGTGCTTTGCTAGCAAGAGCTTCTAGCATAACTGTAGTGGATCGACCTTGATCTTCTTCAATTTTTTTTAATTCCCATGCACTCAAGGCTTGTTTTTCATCATCCTTAGTTACATCCACCATTTCTGGCTCTAGAAGTTTGCGCTCATGTTCTACAGGTTTGTGACAGTGTGCCTATTCTTCTTGTCCCTACATCGAAGTCTCAGCTTTTTGATCTCCTTCATGTGAAGATCCTTGAATATGAGGAGCATATTCTGCATCCTGAAAGTATTCAAACATTATCTTTGCATGCATCCTTTTTGCCACCACACTAGGAAATTGCTCCCAAGTATATGAAAGAGTCTCCAATGCACTTTCCAGCTCTGGAAACTTTGATGGTTGAGGAGGAGGCATCACAAAGGTCTTTGAGTCTCTCCTTGACACAATAAAATGAATACTGCCAACTTCAGGATCTGAACTCTTTGTAAAAATATCCACAAAGGTGTCTTTTCGCTCTAATATTATGCCTACCACAAGGCTTGAAGTCATGTCTTTTTTGAAGAAAGTAGCATCCCATGGATCTTCAACACCATTGAACTCCCTTTTTGACATAAGTAGAAAGAGTCTCTTTTCCTTTTGATGAAGAAACCAAGCTCTTCTGCCCATGTGATATCGAGTCCACCTACAAAAGCCATTGGGGCTATATTCCTTTCATTTGAAATTCAGAGTGACATCAGAAACCCATTCTCTGATCTCAGAGTCATTTAGGATAGCCATCACATTAGCTGATTGCTCCATAATCCTACAAGAAAAGATAATGAAGAATTTAGATACATACAAGTAAAGTACAATATACAACCCTTGATACAATAAATGTGGGAAATAGCCCAAAAGGCTTTACAAGGCTTCATATGGCAATAAATGTGGGAAATAGCCTAAAAGGCTTTACAAGGCTTAAATATTTGTACAAATGTAAAAAAATTAGCCAATAAAGCTTTACAAGTAATATAAAATG